>NC_090654.1:220132046-220237046 GCF_040937935.1 Hyperolius riggenbachi | reverse complement strand
ATCACTGTTCCATGTTTTTGCCATTTGTGGATAATGGCTCTCACTGTGGTTCGCTGGAGTCCCAAAACTTTAGAAATGGCTTTATAACCTTTACCAGACTGATAGATCTCAATTACAGTACTTTTGTTCTCATTTGTTCCTGAATTTCTTTAGATCTTGGCACGATGTCTAGCTTTTGAGGTGCTTTTGGTCTACTTCTCTGTCAGATAGCTCCTATTTAAGTGATTTCTTGATTGAAACAGGTGTGGCAGTAATCAGGCCTGGGGGTGACTTCAGAAATTGAACTCAAGTGTGATAAACCACAGTTAAGTTATTTTTTAACAAGGGGGGCAATCACTTTTTCACACAGGGCCATGTAGGTTTTGAGTTTTTTTTCCTCACTAAATAATAAAAACCATTATTTAAAACTGCATTTTGTGTTCAATTATGTTATCTTTGACTAATAGTTAACGGTTTTTGATGAGCAGAAACATTTAAGTGTGACAAACATGCAAAAGAATAAGAAATCCGGAAGGGGGCAAATAGTTTTTCACACCACTGTATATATAGTCTTGTCACTAACTGTCCCTCAAAGGAGCTTACAATCTAATCCCTACTATTATCATATGTCTATGTATGTATTATGTAGTGTAAGTACTGTAGTCTACGGCAAATTTAGGGGTGAGCCAATTAACTTATCTGTATGTTTTTGGGATGAGGGTACCCGGAGGAAACCCACGTAGACACGCTATGAGAGGTTTACAGTATATTCTGAGATACTTGAAATGCAAGAAATTTGATTGCTAAAGCATCTGCTATGTATGGAATCGCTCTGCTACCTGGAATAATCCACTGACATTGACACCAGGATCCTGAGGCTCCAAGGCTTCCTGGATATGTGCATATCTGACCAGTCTAACAGAGGTCAGAGATATCTGGCGAGTCTGTTTCCTGCAGGGTGCGTTTGGTGGTGGACTGTACATCTGTGATCTAAAACTGAAAATACTGGTGGTATAAGGAAAAAAGCATTGATGGAATCCTGAATACGAATGAACTTGCACTTAATAGGACGATAATGGATGTGCGCAAAGCTTAATACGGTTATGTAAAGTGTTTTTTGCCTAAACCAAGTTGCTCCACCTCGGTTTAGGCTCCGCACTCTGGTGGACTAATTTTACCTGGCATAGCTGTAGCGCTTTGATATTTCAATGGTGGTTAAGGCAGCGATCAGCCTGGAGGAAGCCCCAGGTATGTATATTTTTTTTCTTTTACACCATCTCAC
The DNA here is from genome assembly GCF_040937935.1 of Hyperolius riggenbachi. NCBI lineage: Eukaryota > Metazoa > Chordata > Amphibia > Anura > Hyperoliidae > Hyperolius > Hyperolius riggenbachi. The sequence continues at coordinate 220,235,785 of NC_090654.1, read as the reverse complement.
GTGCCCTCTGACTTTACGTTAGTGATGTCAAAATGCATAGCTAAACTGAAAGTGAACCTGGAGTGAAGACATTTGCTCCAAGTTAGATACTAACCTATGGAGAGGTAGAGCTATGGATAACAGAGCCTTCCCAATCCTTACTCCATCCAGTCATAACACAACTACTTCTGAATTATGTGGCCAGCTGTGTCTTCAGTGCTCCTAAGCAGACTTTGGATCTACTCGCATCTTTGAGTGCTTCAGAAGACGGGCGCATCTGTACTGCACATGTGCCAACCCTGGACTTCTGCTTGCACAGTAAAGATCTGCCAGTCTTTTCTTCAGAAGTACTCAGGGGCGCAAGTACCTTTATAGCCTGCACAAGGAGCCCAGAAGAGATATTCAACTTAGCAGGGGGGAATAACTTCAGTGGGGAATGGTGCTGGACATTCCCCATTGAAAACACCTGTCAGGAAAAACACCTGTCATGAGCACCAGTGTTTGTGTTTCTAACCTTCCTTTTTGCAGCTCCTAGTATGCAGGTTAGTGATAGGGAGGGGGGGCGTGAGAGGTTTAACTGAACGTGGTACCCCTGCTGGTCACGTAGTCTACGATTATGTGTGACTGAACCCTCTCTCCTGTTTTTGGCTGAATCTTTGCAGCTCCTGCTATACAGTTCTGGTACTGCAGACACAGGTGTATACATTTGCACTTGCATGGCTGACAGGCTGTCTGCAGACAATAAAAATGTCTGCTGTCTGGGAGAGTATTGGCTTCGCTTGTGTTTGGCATTCAGAATTCAGGGGCAGTGTGGGTAAATCCCCTGGTGGTGGGAGCGCTGGCGCTCACCTATGCTCCCCATTTTAGTGTTGCATGCAGGTTTGGGGGGTCTGGATGGTGGCAGAGCCTGGGGCCCTCACCTGTTATGTGCACCAGTGTTTGTGTAATCAAGTATACAACACAGATTGGTGCTCTACATTTCCTCCTTACTTTTGTATCTTGCAGACGACGGCACGCTGCACCGCATCCAGAAGAGCACACCAATGAGTGTACTTCTGGTTGAAACGTTGGTAGTTTGAGACTGTTCATTAAATTTTAGATCTTAAAAAACAATTTTTCCTGCAACTTAGACTGCGTTTTAGGTTTGGCCCCTTTTGTGATGAAGTTTGACATAGCTAGTAAATCAGGTATGGAGAGTGTTCAAGACAGTGGAGGAGTTTTCTAAGCACACAGGCAATGGGCCTTAGTGTAGGATGTACAGCAAGCCACATACAAGCAATAGGCATTTCAAATTCACATCCCCAAATATTAAAGGGGTACTTGGCCTGAACTATAAATCGAATTTAAACCGAAATCGTGATCACCAAGATCACAATTTCGGAATCATCAAAACGGCAAGTATCGCGATGACATCATTTCCGTATAGGGGAAGTTTGAAGAAGTGGCTTCGTACTTCGCCTAAGTCCCGGTGAGTGCGACCCGCAGCATCTGCAGTGTTGGACATACCTTCTGCACAAACCCAACACTGTCCGGCCTCTATCGCCATCTGTCGGCTCTTGTGCGCGGCATACTTCCTGGTTCCTGTATGTCACAAGGCATACAGGAGGTATGCCGTGCATTAGATCCTGCAGGAGAAGAAGTCGATAGACGGGCATTGTTGGACTTGTGCTGGAAGGTATATCCAGCACTGCCATAGCTTGGGGGCCAGAGAGAGACCCAGAGCAGGTACAGAGAGAGATACAGAACGCGCACAGAGACCCAGAGGGGACACAAAGGGGGCACAAAGAGAGACACAATAGGGACACAGAGAGAGACAGAGGGTGCACAAAGAGACAGGAGACAGAGAGACAAAGAACAAAGCTCGATTTGAAGGAAATCGAGAATCAAATCAAAATCGTGAATTCGGACAGAAATCGCTTAATTCAGTTTTTTTCTACAATCGTTCAGGCCTAAGGGGCACTATGGCAAAACCTCTAAAATGTAAAATAAATGTAAACACATATATAGAAAATGTACAGTTGTTCCTGAGTAAAAGCACCATAAATGACTTCTCCTCATGGGGGAAGCTACAGTTTTCCTTCATTCTTTTAAAAGTACTCCCTGGCCAGGATCTCTGTGATGGATGTCAGAAAGCCAGCCTACTTGCTCACAAACTGCTCTGGCAGTTGGAATGAGCAACTGCTATTCAGTACGTGCTTTTGAAAATAAAGAAAACCCTGAGAATACCCAATGAGGAGATGGATTACTCCAAAATCAATCAGTAAGAGGTCAGAACAGTTCGGTTAAAGCGGAATGAAACCCAGCATTTCTTCTTTGCTCTAAAAAATTATTTACAGCATATTATATACAACCAGCATTTTTTTTGTTTACTAGAACAGCATTCAAAGGGTTACACACAGGACTTAAAAGTTCAGTGCAGAGAAATCTGGACGCATCAGAAGTGTAGATAATGTTGTCTTGTGTTTACTTAATTGTATCAAGTGAGGAATGTGACTCATTCTCTGACTGCGCAGAAGCTCCTGGACACAGACAGACACTCAAAGCCTTTCTGCCTTCAATACATAATGAAAAAAAACAAGTTATTAATAAAATGCAAAGTCAGCTCTCAAAGCAAAAAACTGTACTTTTGGGAACTTGTAATTTCTAAATGAATAATAATACTTATGCACAAATGCAAATACGATAACCATATGACATATAAAAGTACGAAAACATGTTTTTATTGAATATAATGTCAGGGTTTTATACCGCTTTAAAGAGAATCTGTACTCTAAAATTCTTACAATAGAAAGCATACCATTCTATTCATTATGTTCTCCTGGGACCCTCTGAGCTGTCTGTGCCTCTCCCTGCTGCAATCCTGGCTTGTAATTGAGAGTTTTAAGCAGTGTTTACAAACAAACTAACCAGCTTGTGATAGGCTCAGACTGTGACTCACACAGATTGTAGAGTGGGTGTGTATAGCTTCTGCCAATGACAAGCAGTGCAGCACATTCCATACATTCCAGCCTCAGCGACAGAGCCGACAGAAGAGAGAAGATTAGATCATATAACATAGATAACACAGCCACTGAGCAACTAGGAAAGGCTGCAGTAACACAGACAACATTAGAACAGGTATAGGAACTTATAGGATAGAAGAAATAAGGCTGAACATTTTGTTACAGAGTCTCTTTAACACACTTACTGAAAGTGACATAGAACTAGAAATAAAGTTAATTACAGTGCATTTACCGTATTTCGCGCCGTATAAGACGCTCCGGAATATAAGACACACTTAGGTTTAGAGGGCAAAAACCAGGGAAAAATATAAACTAAACCTGATGCGTCCCTATTTCAGGAGAGTCTTGTACATGACCTCCCCCAAATGGTGCCCTCCTGTGTCCCCATGTCTCCCCCAGGTGTCCTCCTGTCACCCCCAGGTGTCAGTGCTGTACCCCCAGGTGTCCTGCTTTTTCCCCATGTGTCCTGTCATGTCCATGTGTCCTCCTGTCCCCCTCTAAGTGTCCCTCTGTCACCCCCAGGTGTCCTGCTTTCTCCCCATGTGTCGTCCTGTCCATGTGTCCCCCTCTAAGTGTCCTCTTGTCCCCCTCTAAGTGTCCCCCGTCACCCCCAAGTGTCCCCCTCTCAGCCCCATGTGTCCTCCTCCTCCTCCAAGTGCCTCCTCTACGTGTCCCACTGTGAGTCCACCGCTTGTCTGTACCCCCCTCCTGTGTCTCCCCCCCCCCGCCCCCCCGTGTACGAAGCGGCAGCGGGCAGCAGCTTACCTCCTCCATCTTGCCCGCGGCGATTGAAGACATCCGGCTTCTGTGGGCGGCTTCCTCTAATGCCGGCTTCTAATGACGTCATCAATTACGCGTCATTAGAAGCCAGCACTAGAGGAAGCCGCCCACAGGAGCCGGATATCTTCAATTGCCGCGGGCAAGATGGAGGAGGTAAGTTGCTGCCTGCTGCCGCTTCTTATACGGGGGCACCCGGTGACACAGGAGGGGGGGGTACAGACAAGCAGGGGAAAGGGGAAACGCAGCCACAGAGGAACACAGGTAAGGCAGGGAATCCCCGATGACGGCAGGTCGGCGGTTCGTAGTGGCGGGCGTCCGTAAGTCGGGGATTCCCAGCCTTTGCCGTATAAGACGCAGGGACTTTTTCTCTCCATTTTTTGGGGAGAAAAACTGCATCTTATACGGCAAAAAGTACGGTAACTCTCAGACAAATGTACATCGTCTACATATGTGAACACATGTATGTTTCATTTTACAGTTTTTCGTAAATAGTGGCCATTTTATTACTGGTAGAGAGGGAAGTGGTAAAACTTTAGCAGGACTGATAATCAGGATTGGCCCATCTACCATGACCGGTAAGTTAGGCCTTCCCAGCAATGGCAGCAAATAATATTTTCAAGTGAATCTGTAAGAAAAAAAAGTTCCCCTATGTGGTACTCACCTCGGGAGGAGGAAGCCTCAGGATCCCAATGAGGCTTAAACTGTCCTCTTGAGCCTCAGGGATTCAGCACTGGCTCCCCTGAAAATCCCCTGACAAGCTGTGCACAGGCACAGTAGCACGTGGCAATATTTACAATCTGCACTCTAATCAACAATATCAGCTTTTCCAAATGGCTCAGGTAAGAATATCCAAGCCCAATCGTGTCCACTCTACTGCGCAGGCAAAAATCACCTGCACGGTATAGTGGCCCGATAGGAAAGCAGATTATAAATATTGCCACGTGTGGTGTTCAGGGGCTGCCAGCACTGGATGCCGGAGGGTGAAGAGGATGGGGAAAGCCTCATGGGGAACCAGAGGCTTCGCCCTCCTGAGGTAAGTACACTTCAGGGGCAGTTCAGTTTTTTTATTACAGATTTACATTAATATAGTCTAGTCTGCTGTAATAAAATCTCTAGGGTGGAGCCCCCTTTTAACGGGATGCCAGTTTTCTCGGCACATGTCACTTTTTCCGATACATTTTATTGGCCATAGGTGAGAAGAAAGCATTCCTAAAGACTTTCCCTTCCCCATTTTTACAGTTAACAAATCATGAATTTGGAGACGACAAAACATAACAGCATCAAAAGGACGCAATCCGCAAGCGCGGCAATAAAAGGGTACCGAAGAGCCTACAATGCTGCAAAAGGTTTACAGAGCTCAAAAGAGTTAGACTAACGCTGGCCCGGTGTTCTCAGGGAAACAATTTAGGCCAATTAGCATCAACCGGTCCCCCATTCATCATACCACTGTAAGAATATAAACAAACTGTCAGCTCTAACCTAACAAACATCACCCTGCTACTAAGTCGCATTATCCCGGCCTCACAGGCAATATTCCGCTTTAGGGCATCTGTGGAGCCGAGCCGCTGAAATTAAAGACACATGTTCCAGCCTGGGTTAACGAGCAAATTTGTAATCAGCAGACTTCTGACAGGTTTCCGTCAGTGTTGTCAGCTCCCCTCCGCCTCCTACCCGCTCTGCTGTACCCTTAACTGTAGCAGCCAGGGGAGGGGGGATGAAGAGAGGGTGGGGTCAACCTGCTAAATAATGCAGCCAGGTGTGCCCAATTAGGCATCTTGGTCAGAGTGATTAACCCTTGCATTGCTTTAGCCACATTTCAGCCCTTCCCAACCTAGTGCACTAAACAAATTCAGTACGAAGAGTTTAAAGGGCAAATCTTGTCAAATCTATTAGTTCCGAAGTTGACATCTCTGATATAACACATGACTATGGGAGAAGATTCTCACCAAAAATCCTCCCGAGTTTAAAAGGAAACTAAGGTGAGGGACATATGAAGGCTGCCATATTAATTTTCTTTTAAACAATACCAGTTGCCTGGCAGTCCTACTAATCTTTCCGGCCAGTAGTGTCTAAATTGCACACCTGAAACAAGCATGCAGCTAATCTTGTCAGATATTTGTCAGAAACACCTAATCTGCTGCATGCTTGTTCAAGGTCTATGGCTAAACGTATTAATGGGCGCCTGAACTCTTGCACAGGACAGAAGGAAAACAGAGAAATGCACCCTGTATGTATTTAGAGAGTTTAGTATATTTTATCCCCTCTCATTTGTGTCTAATCACAAGTTGTCATCTGATCTCTCCCCTGTGTCACATGACTGTCTATGGCACAGATGGCAGATAAGCCCATTAGAAAGCACAGGCTGTTAACAATATAGAAAGCACAGGCTGTTAACAATATGTCTGCTTCCATGAATCAGGAAGTAGAAACGGTGCAGATTTACTTTAGGATTTGTATCAGTTGTAACAAAAATGTTTTTTGTTTAAAGGTTATTATGCTGTTGTGTATCTTTTAGAGCAGAGAGGGAGTTCTGAGTTCAGGTCCACTTTAAAATCATTGGATCAGCAGGACAGCCAAGTTATGTGCATTTAAAAAAAAAAAAAAAGGAAATACATAAGTCAACTTCCATGTCTTTCACCTCAGATACCTTTTAAAACAGTCCTGCAGAATACAAAAGGCAACATCCTCTACTACTGCACGCATTCCCTTTGCAGTGATTTAAATAAGAAGAAAAAAAGCCTTATCATTCCCACCTAAAATTAAATCTGCTATTAGCACTTATCTGAGTACTGTTATCCAAAGCTGCATACACAGCAGTGTTCTCCCCAGAATTTTTTTCCAGCCGGATGGCATGAAAACGTAGTCGGGTGGGGAGCGAGGGGAAAGGCAGGGTCAACACAACTCTACTTACAGCATATGAGGAGACAAGCTGATGACAGCCGGCTGCTCACCAAAATTAGCCGGGTGGAGAACCCGGCTAAAAGAGCCTGGGGAGAACACTGCACTGGCCTTAACTTCACCTCCAACTGGATTCCCCACCATAAAGATGAAAAAGCATTGCATCATGTGTTACAGTTGAACCCTGTCAAGGCCAGGAGGAAGGAATCCAGAAGCCATGTAACTGCCACTTGGGAATCAAATTCAGGTAAAAGATCAATTAATTAAGTTCTTATTTACGGTCTTTGTATTTTTTGTACAAGGGTCATCCAAAAAGTAACAACTTTTTACATTTAGTCAATCCAGAGCTGGATCCCGTTAGCAGTCACCGACCAAACAATTGGAGACTACTCTCCGATGCCCGAGGCTTCGGGGACCTGAGTGCTCCCTAAGACAGACCGCTCCGTACTGTGCATGCGCGAGCATGCTGTCTTGCGCACTCACAGTATGGAGCCGCCTGTCTTCGGGAGCACTCAGGCTCCCGGTGACTTTCAAAGCCTCATGCAGTGGAGGATTTAAACTGGGAGTCCAGGGCTGGAACGCAGGGACCGGGAGGAGAATGGGACCCAGAGCCTTCCCTGTCCTTAACAGAGAGTCTGTTTTTTTTAATTTTCACTAGATTTTCATTAAGCATTTATCATATATGTGTACAAGGTTTTTCCAGCCCCTTGTTGCAGTAGCAACACAGTCCTCCCCTAGGAGGAACTGACGGGTTCAGGGGACATCACAGGGGGATGAACATCACAGCTGGGACTCTGCAAGCATCAGGAACACTGCAAGAAACAGTGGGAGAAGACTATTATCAACAAGAAAAAAGTCAAAAAAGACAAAATCCTTTCCTGTGTTCCCCGCCCCACGCCGCCTCCCTAGTTCCCGTCAGTCTGCGTGGCCCCGCCCTCCTACTCTGCGCACATGTGACTATGTTGTGGTTGTAAGATGGGCAGAGCAGAGTGCGCAAATGATTGGCTGCAACTCAGTAGAAGTAGAGGAAGTTGTAGGCATGTTGGCCACGCCCCTTGAGAAAGCCGGAAGCCGGCGAAACGTCGGGGAAGCCATTTGCCTCTGCATGGGACGCCACGCCGCCCCGACCCCTGCTCGAACACTTTGGTGAGGCTTTTGTCATCAGCCTCCCCCATCAACCGGCTCTATACTCAGTAACGGCCTCAGTGCTGTTGGCAGCTGAGCACAGCCGGGGCCAACACATCAGCTTGCAGCACACTGTATTGCACCTTATGCTGGACTTACAATCCATCATCCCACAGCACAGACAGCCAACGGTATGGGTATGATGTTCCTCCTACAGCCTGTGAGCATGGTGAGGCATCCTATGAAGCTTGTCTAGTATCTGGTGAGATGACCATTCACTATAATTGATATCCTGATGTTACGGAATTTTGTGACAATGTCTATGGATTACCTGCCTGACGAACTAACCTGGCTAATCTGACCTATCATCACTGTTACCTGTTGTGCTGTTGCTGCTGGATGGACTGCTTACTGCATGTATTTCTGCTATACTAACATCAAGGCCTGTCATTTCTGTTGCTGGACTGCCGCTTTGTTTTTGTTGCTCTACTGTCCCCTCTGTTTTCCTTTTGTCCTCCCCTGGAGGGATATCACATATCTGGGACACAGCACTAGGCTTGATATTCATATGCAGATTTGCAATTAGCGTTAGATGCCGGCGTGTGTTTGCTGGTGAGAGTTTGGTGGTTCGAGTGGATGAGTCGTGACGGGGTGGCCATCCCATTTGTTTTTTATTATATATTTTTAACTTGAATTGTGGATTTAATAAATATATTTGATACCTTCATTGAATTTTCACTTGTATTGGCTAATTGGGAGTGTATGTCCTACCTTTTAGAGATCTCCACTGCCAAGTTTGATTAGAAAAAATCTACTCAGCAGCACTGAAAAGGCTTGGTGTTTCTGTAACAGTTTCACAGCATCAGAACTTTGTTTTTCTTAACCAAGCCTCATTTTCAGCTGCACAGAAGCTAAGCTCCACCCCATCAAAGAAATCTGTCCAGGCAGTTTTCCCCTGATGCTGTGCAATGCATGATGGGACTTCTGATCTTGTTGTTCTTGTTGCCTAGTGCACGCAGCTGGGAGGGGTGATCAGGACACAGGACAGTTGGAACTGTGTCTCATGCTCCCCGTCACCTCCTTTCAACCAAAAAGATGGCTGCCCCCATGAAATCACAAACATTTGCCTGTTCTTTTAAAACAAGGTGGGTAAGAAATTATATTACCTATCTATTTTAATTAACATAACTAATGTAACTTAATGACAGTATGTTTGTTTAGGCTGAAGTTCCTCTTTAAGAATAAACTATTATAACACCTTGTGAGTTTAACTGATGGACGTTTACAAACTTTCGACCAATATGGAAGGTGTCTCAGTTGACCATTTTACACATAATTAGGAGTGAGAGTGCTATAAACCCCTGTTCCTATGGGCTGTGCACACCAGCAGTGGTGACACACCAGCAGTGGTGACAAATATCTTGGAATGAGGAGGAGCCATCTAAATCCTCCATTTTAAGAGTCACACTCTTTCTGCAGTCAAATAATAGTTCTACGGCTTTTCATTTTAAACTCCCATACTCTTTGATGATTGGCAGCTTCCGAGAGGGAGTGGCCATGTTTTTCTTTTGCCAGCTTTTCATGGTGCTGAACACCTTCATGTCCAGTAACACAAAGTCGCTTTTGCACAGATTAGAAAGCTGCGCACCAGCAGCTGCATTCTGCCAGACATGCATGGACTATACTCACACATGCAAAGTGGCCACACTTGTACACAGACGGGAGCGTGGTCACAAGAACATATTCAACAAGCTCTTTTCCAATAGGTTCAAAGGGCACCAGCAGAGGAACAAAGAGCTTGAAGAAGATTGGGGATGTCTCTGGACTATCCAGAGGATTCCTACTACTTAGGTAAGTATCTATCTTTTTAATCCACTCATACTCACACACATATCAGCAAAGTTAAGGAGGAACTTACAGTAACTGCATACAGTATAACTAATGAATAAAATGTCCCCCCCCCCCCCAATATTACTTTATAAAAACATGTAGTCAATGGGGTTTATTACAAAGGTTATTTATTTTTCACCTTAACCGTAAGGAGTGATAATGCCTGAAATAAACAAGTGAGGAGAGATAATTCATGAGATAAATAGATAAGGAGCGCTAAACCATGAGTTATGTCAAATAAGGAAAGCTAAACCATGAGTTATGTCGAGTAAGGAAAGCTAAACCATGAGTTATGTCGAATAAGGAAAGCTAAACCATGAGTTATGTCGAATAAGGAAAGCTAAACCATGAGTTATGTCGAATAAGGAAAGCTAAACCATGAGTTATGTCGAATAGGGAAAGCTAAACCATGAGTTATGTGAAATAAGGAAAGCTAAAACATGAGTTATGTGAAATAAGGAAAGCTAAACCATGAGTTATGTCGAATAAGGAGAGCTAAACCATGAGTTATGTCGAATAAGGAGAGCTAAACCATGCGTTATGTCAAATTTCTAGAGCTAAACCATGAGTTATGTCAAATAAGGAGGGCTAAACCATGAGTTATGTCGAATAAGGAGGGCTAAACCATGAGTTATGTCAAATAAGGAGAGTTAAACCATGAGTTAAGTTAGATAAGGAGAGGTAAATCATGAGTTAAGTCATTTAAGGAGAGATAAATTGTGATTTAATAAATAAGGTAATTTAACAAAAGCTTTCTGAATCAGGCCCATTGTTTGCCCATTCCAAAATCTGTCTTCAATGTGATTTACATTCTTACATTTATCACAGGTGGCAACATCTTTACTGCTGGCAAGGTGCATTTCTGTTGAATGTTTATTATTTAGTGGGCAGCACGGTGGCGTAGTGGTTAGCGCTCTCGCCTTGCAGCACTGGGTCCCTGGTTCGAATCCCAGCCAGGGCAACATCTGCAAAGAGTTTGTATGTTTTCTCCGTGTCTGCATGGATTTTCTCCGGGCACTCCGGTTTCCTCCCACATTCTAAAAACATACGGATAAGTTAATTGGCTTCCCCCTAAAAATTGGCCCTAGACTACAGTACTTACACTACATAATATAGACATATGGCAATGGTAGGGATTAGATTGTGAGCTCCTTTGAGGGACAGTTAGTGACAAGATATATATATATATATATATATATATATATACACTGTACAGCGCTGCGTAATATGTCAGCGCTATATAAATACTAAATAATAATAATAATAATATTAAGTGAGCAGAAACAACACCTGGTCTCCCAGAGTCCTCTGGGGCAGAATGCTGTGACATCATAGCCACAGTGTTACTGGCGCTGAAACCAGGATAGTTAAAGTAAAATTGGGTAAGCTGAATAATACAGTACATTTTACTATAGGTCATGGAGTCTCTTTAAGTATGTTAGTCATATGAACAGCAATCCACGCTATAGATCCAGGCATCATGTCACTAGTGTGACAGCTGTCAGATTGTTATTCTAGGGCATAATTACAATGCAGCTTGCGAGCTATTTGTTATTTGTAACGTCCGATGTGTCACTGCTATATTTCAAAGTGCCAGAAATCTTTAACTATATACGTCACTGTCACAGAAAGTATTGGCCTTAACGCTATGCATGTCTCCCTGATACTTACCAGGCAAATGTCACTTCTACTTTACAATCCAGAGGCATAGCTGGCCATCATCAGTGTGTGCATGTGTGTGTATGTGTATGTCAGAGGCCAGAAAAATAGAGATAGAGTGCCTGCCCTGCAGCAGAAGCGTGCTATCCCTCGCTGTTGCATACACCATCGGAGAACATCTAGATGAGCTATACTTTGAGGGCTCTTTAAAACTGCGATTTAAGCCCTCATTTCTATTTTGATGCGATTAGTCCTGTATGCTTTTTTTTCTGTCTTTTTCTTCTTGCGTTGTCAGCATCCAGTAAAAATCGCAAATCGCAAAAGAAGTATAAGTAAACCTGTAATAATAATAATAATAATATTAATAATAATAATAAAAAAAACAGCCCCTGGGGGGTACTTACCTCAGGAGGAAGAACCCTCTGGATCCTAATGAGGCTTCCCTCATCCTCCTCCGTCCTGGTGATTCAGCGCTGGATGCCCACGAACACCGGGAGGGAAATATTTTCCTACTACAATCCAGTGCAATCGCAGTAGCGGCTTTCCCATCGGGCTCAGGCGGATATATAGCTGAGCCTGATCGGGTCTGCTCTACTGCTCAGACAACTTGCGCCTGCACAGTAGAATGGACCTGATTGGGCTTGGCCATTCCTGCCATAGCCCACTGGAAAGCCGCTACTGCGCTTGCACTGGAGCCCTGAAGGTAAATATTGCTCCCACCGGAGGCAAGTACCTCCATAGGGGCTGTTTTTTGTTACAGGTGTACTTTAATAAAAAGCTGTCAAAAAACTAAACAATGCAACCCTTCCTGAAGCCCAATAAATACAAATAGGACAGACCATATTCCATTTAGTTTACTTTACTACAGAAAGTGTAAACTGATGCATAACATTTGGTATGTAAGCCAATAAGATGAATCCCATCAGTTCCAGACTACATTACTGACTATCTAAGACACAATACTACCATCCCGGGTCAGTATTTAAATGCAGCATGAGCAGGGATGCATCCATACTTCACATCGGCTTGGTCTCCAATTTCCCTGCTGCATTGTGCGTTTGGACTGTTGTGTCACGTGACTGAATGACTGGCTTAAAGCAAAACTGCAATGTTAAAAAAATAGTTAGATATTTACCTAAGCAGGAAGTGGATAGTGCAAAGATTTCCTGCTTCATCCATGAGCCCACCATTCCTGTGCAGGGCCCCTCTGCGAAAAGAGCTTATCTGTTTCAGTTGCCGCACTCCCCTCAGTGTTCGGGCTCGGCCTTGCTGCGCTTGCATGCATACACCCAAGACTGCACAGTAGCAGAAAGCTGCTCCTCCATGCATGCACATATACGCATGCACTTGAAGGGTCTTGGCCAGTCGTAGTGGGGTGGACAAGATCATCCAGAGGCTTTTCTCTGCTTAGGTAAGCATCTAACTTTATTTTTCTTAATAAAAGTAACCATCTTTTAGAAATCAACACATTTCAGTGAAAACCTGAATCTAGCTGGAGTTCAGTTTTGAAATGTGACTTAAAGTGAACCCGAGGTGAGATTGATATGGAGGCTGACATATTTATTTTCTTTTAAACAATATCAGGGGAGAACGGCACATGGCTACCCAGGGCAGTTTCTACTCTAAATTTCACCCAGGACGAGGGTGTAAAAATCCCCCCCACACACACACACACACACACCGTGGAGCCAGGTATAGGCGCCCACAGTATAGGTTAGCTATGTAGGTGCCACCAGTATGGGTTAGATAGCTAGGTGCCTGCAGTATAGGCTAGATAGGTAGGCGTCAGTATAGATTAGATAGGTATGTGCCTGCAGTATAGGTTAGATGGGTAGGTGCCTGCTGTATGGGTTAGATAGATAGGTGCCTGCTGTATAGGTTAGATAGGTATGTGCCTGCAGTATAGGTTAGATAGGTAGGTGCCTGTAGTAAAGCTTAGATAGGTAGGTGCCTGCAGTAAAGGTTAGATAGGCAGGTGACTACAGTATAGGTTAGGTAGGTAGGTGACTGCAGTATAGGTTAGGTAGGTAGGTGACTGCAGTATAGGTTAGGTAGGTAATTACCTGCAGTATAGCTTAGATAGGTAGGAGCCAGGTTAGTTTAGATAGGTAGGTGACTGCAGTATAGGTTAGGTAGGTGAGTGACTGCAGTATAGGTTAGATAGGTAGGTGCTGCAGCGGCGGTGGGATTGGGCATAATAGTAATAACCCACCTTCCTTCAGCCGAATAGCCGATCCCACGCAGCTTCAATGTCCTCCCTTTCCTGGCATCTGTCTCAGTAACAGTGCCCCCTGTGATGACGTACAGCATGTCATCACAGGGGGCGCTGTTACTGAGACAGATGCCGGGAAAGAAAGGACATTGAAGTTGCGTAGGATTGGCTATTCGGCTGAAGGAAAATGAGTTATTACTATTATGCCCAATCCCACTGCCACTGTGCCCCCCCCCTCTCCTGCCGCAACAATCCAGCACCTTGTTAGCTATATCAACGGGGATGGGTGAACGGCACCTAGCTACCTATACTAATGGGGAATGGGAGAACAGCACCTGGCTACCTATACTAATGGGGAGTGGGAGAATGGCACCTGGCTACCTATACTAATGGGGGATGGGGAGAACGGCATCCGGCTACCTATACTAATGGGGGATGGGGAGAATGGCACCTGGCTACCTAAACTAATGGGGGATGGGGAGAATGGCACCTGGCTACCTAAACTAATAAGGGGATGGGGAAAACGGCACATGGCTACCTGTACTAATGGGGGATGGGAGAACTGCACCTACCTATACTAATGGGGGATAGGGGAACAGCACCTGGCTACCTATGTTAATGGGGGATGGGGAGAACGGCACCTGGCTACCTGTACTAATGGGGGATGGGGAGAATAGCACCTGTCTACCTGTACTAATGGGGGATGGGAGAACGGCACCTGGCTACCTATACTAATGGGGGATGGGAGAACGGCACCTGTCTACCTGTACTAATGGGGGATGGGGAGAACGGCACCTGGCTACCTGCACTAATGGGGGATGGGAGAACGGCACCTGGCTACCTATACTAATGGGGGATGGGAGAACGGCACCTGGCTACCTATACTAGTGGGGGATGGGGAGAATGGCACCTGGCTACCTATACTAATGGGGGATGGGAGAACGGCACCTGTCTACCTATACTAATGGGGGATGGGAGAGCGGCACCTGGCTACCTGTACTAATGGAAGAAGTTTGGAATGGTACCTGGCTACCTAAACTAAGCTATATGCTCACCAGATGTAGCCCACCTCTCTCTGCAGGTGGATAATGTGCTTGTCGTAACACCAAAACAGGCCAGACAACACTTGTTAAAAGACTTCTTAGCCTCTTGTGGGGCTTATTTAATCCTATAGCAAATCTCAAAAAAATATATAAAATTTCCATAGCATAAAATTGTCAAACCCTGCTTCTGGGTGCAATAGACATACACTTACGCGTCTAGGCAGGTTAAGGCGTGTCACAAAGCTCATCTACGATGCCCATCCGTTGAGGAATTCATCTCAAGATCCGTGCGTCATCCTGCTCGCTCTTTCCCTCCAGCCATGCGATCGCAATCTTGTCATCCACGCTCCTGTTAGTGACCAGCTGGTCCTCTCGCTTCCGCGTGTGTGTGGTTGCATCTAATAGGAGCGTGGACCGCAAGATTGCGATTGCGCGGCTGGAGGGAAAGAGCGAGCGGGACGCTGCACGGATCTTGAGACGAATTCCTCAACGGATGGGCATTGTAGATTAGCTTTGTGACACGCCTTAACCTGCCTGGACGCGTAAGTGTATGTCTATTGCGCTCAGAAGCAGGGTTTAACAATTTCATGCTATGGAAATTTTTTATATTTTTTATTGAGATTTGCTATTGGATTAAATAAGCCCCACAAGAGGCGAAGAAGACTTAACAAGTGTTGTGCCTGTTTTGGTATTACCACAAGCGCATTATCCACCTGCAGAGAGAGGTGGGCTACATCTGTTGAGCATATAGCATGCCGTGTTCTCGGCAGACATTTTTTTCAGCCATGTGGCATGAAAAAGGAGACGGGTGGGACGAGATGACAGAATGCAGGGCTGGCACTTCTCTGCTTATAGCAGAGGAAAAGGTGAGCTGATGACAGCCGGGTGCTCACCAAAACTAGCCGGGTGGAGCACCCGGCTAAAAGAGCCTGGGAAGAACACTGGCGTGAAGTGTTGGGAGTGTGGTAACACCAAGTGAACTCACTTATGAACAGAGGGCACTGGTTGTTTTATCTTGTGATTTAGTCAAAGCAGTATTACCCTATGTTGAGATTGTTATACACTACAGGACAGTTCGGGCGCAAGCAAAGAGATTGCACTACAAGCAAAGAGATTGTGACTAATGCTTAAGATCCACCTGAGAGCTGAGGTGGTCTGTATCTGGTGAGCATCTAGACAGAGGGGATGTAGTCTTACACAGGAGAGTGGCACTAACCATCTCAGACACTTGGGTGTTTTGAGTGAAACCTATTGAACGTTATTACCCAATGTGGAGTTTGTCGCTTTTATTCCAGACGTGCATGGAGAGCACAGCAGTGATTATTGAAATAAAAACATTAACCTGGGCATATATGAATGGTTAGACCAGAAACAACAGTTCATACAATTTCCCTTGATAAATGGGCTAACGCTGAGCTGACAGCGTTAGCCCATTTATGATTATTTGGGGAAAGGGGCGGGGCTTGGTGGGAGCACAGATTCAGCATGTGAATGGACTGTCTTCTGACAGCTAATGCACACTGAGATGTTGCTCTCCATTCTGTTACTATTCCATGTGTGAATTGCGTTAAGCCCCTGCATTTGCAGATCTGTGTCTGCAGTAAGCTGTCCCAGTCCAGGAGACAAGCTGTCAAATGCTTCGTAAAGGAGCTGGGTGGAAATAGAAGACAATTGCGTGAGATGGGGGGGTGTAGCCTCAGCTCTGTGTATGTGAAGCTGCTAAGCAGAGAATATTGTTGCTTTGTGCCAAAACCTTGAAATATTGTTTCAATTTCCTAAGTGCCTCCAGCCGCAGAGTATCCGACTCTCCCAGCTGCTGCCTCCGTCTTCAGCGCATTCTCTCCTTGCTCTAAACGAGAGAGCCCCTAAGACAAATTTAGAAAACTTGTAGAAAATTTCACGGATAGGATGGGAACAGCATGGCGGGTCACAGGTCACTGCGGCAGCCGCAGACAACAGACATTGTTTTGTATCAGCCTCCTAAATCGGTTCTCAGAAACACATCGAACTAGTCAAAGCAGCTGAGAAAAGGGAGAAATAGGTTACATCTTATATGTCACCTCCCCCACACTCATGCCAATATTTCACAATTAAAGCACACTTTGCCCTCAGAAAAACAAAAGTTTGAGACTGAATACAGAGATGTTGAGGTTAACATAAGTCATGGTTCTGTGCAGAATTTAAAGATAAACCGTAACCAAGAATTGAACTTCATCCCAATCAGTAGCGGATACCCCCTTTTACATGAGAAATCTATCAGGGAGCTCTGTATGGCTGATATTGTGGTGAAAACCCCTCCCACAGGAAGCTGTGAGGACCATGGTTCTGGCAGTTTCCTGTCTGTGAACCTCGTTGCATTGTGGGAAATAGCGGTTTCCAAGTGCCAAAAAAGCAAGCAGCAGCTACTTCCACTGACATCACCTGCCAGCAGTAAAAATGTCACCATGTGATAAATGTCAGAGTGTAAATCAGGGAGAGGAAATATTTTACAATCGGCAACCACTGACTGAATCATGTATACATAATTATTGTAAAAATTAAGCATTTTTATATTACATTATTTTCACTGGAGTTCCTCTTTAATACTAAATACACTGTATGGCCATTCCCCTTTTACAGTAAATCAGAATGCAATTATGGCTTTCTCATACAAATCTAAAGGAGATAGGAAATGTTTGTCTCAGACTTTAAACGGTTTCAGATGACAGGCTGAGGTGCCATGAAGCACACTAGGTAGAAATATGTTGTTAATTCTCCCTGTTGTGTGCATTATGCAGCCAACATGGGAAAGAAGTAACAGTGGAAACAGAGGTAACTAATGGGGGAGCAGTCACAGCCACCACTAGGGGGCCTGAAGGAACGGAAAGGACCAGCATCTGTTCTCCTTCCAATCCAGAGGTCCCCCACTATTAGCCCACTGCCCTGCTTGATGTTGTACAATTCCCCCTTGCCCTGTGCCTTACTGCACAGTGTAGGAGGTATTTTACCTACTTCAGTTCCCAGTCTCCTTTCATGTGCAGCCAGGTGCACCCTCACATCAGTGTTGTCAGACATGCTGCAAGATCTAGGAGCAAGACAGGGTGAAGAGAGAGGGAAAAGATGATCAGCTGCATGTAAAAGGAGACCCAGGACTGCTGCAGATATTATACCAGCTCTTCCCCTGCATGCTAGTCTGCATGGGATGAGAAGAAACCCATGCAAAACCACAACACATTAATGGCAATGAGGCAGCAGAGCACACTCACCTGTTCCCGACACACTACCTTGTGTGTCCTTCTGCCTTCAATCCCACTGGCCACCTGTTCTGCGTAATCTGGCATCATGTATGTAGTCACCTAGCATGCCATCAGGTCATGGAGAACAGGTGGTCAGTGGGAATGAAGGAGAAAGTACAGAATAATGCCGGCAGAGAGATGAGTGTGCTCCTTTAGTTCAAGCAACCTTACTGAACTTTAGTTTTGTACTCTAAGGCCTCGATTCATAAAGCATTACCTCATGCGGTAATGCTGAAAACAGCAGACTTTACCGACCACTTAGCAAAATGTCAATTCATAAAGGCTGTTACCGCATGAAAAGCTGACATTACCGACCAGGGAGCTAAATTACCGACTTGGCTGCAGTTACCGACAACACATGTCAGTAAATTGTCAGCAAATGTCAATTCATAAAGCCTTCAACATGCGGTAAGCCTGGCGGTAGTTACCGACACCTCTGGTGAGGTCTTAACAAGTTACCGACAGCTCTGACAGCTCTGATTAATGCAAAGTGCAGAGATCCGAAAGTCTGTTTGATTCATCTGTGGAGAGAGCCAGAAAGCCCTCTGTGTGAATCATTTCAGCAGGCAGGGAAAGACTGTGTGACTCATCTGTCTGAATCATCAGTGGTAAGAGCCGGCTGTGTGAGTAATTTCTGCAGGCAGGGAAAGACTGTGTGACTCATCTGTCTGAGTCATCAGTGGGAGAGCCAGAGAGAGCCGTCTCTGTGATTCATTTCTGCAGAGCAAAGAGGGAATCGGGACACTGCTCTACTCTACCGCTCAATGGGCTGCGGTAATTTACCGACCTCCAAGGGCAGCTGGGGAAATCTTTATGAATTAGCACACAGACCGGGAAAATACCGAGTGCGGTATTTTCCCGACAAGATTTTTGTTATCGCACTGCTGTTTATGAATCGAGGCCTAAGTCTTCCCATTTACGGCTTTTAGTTTACCCCGATTATGTCTGTACCTCTCTTCTGGCTATTACCAACTAAAGTGATGGACGTAGCTCCAGGGCTGAAGCCTGGAAGCCACCAACCCTGATTGTGCATCCTGCTCACAGAATAACATGAAATTGAATTACTTGGACTACTACTATAATGTATGATCTAGCATTGTGTATTTTACTGCTTATGACCTGTATTGTGTTGTCTGTCACTACTATTATCATTGTCCGCAACCTTATACATTGTCCAATTCTGTGTAATATGTTGGCACTATATAAATCCAATACATAATAGACAGTATATGTGAAACTATGAACATGCCTATGCAACAGCTGAAATAATCAGTGGTTCACAGACACATCTGGTGTGTAAAAGTTCATATGGTCACTAAGAGCTGGAATCGACTAAACGAACGTTGTGGAAGACAGTATTGATCACTATCATTCAAGGCATTTTCGTTGTACAAAATACTTTATGTTCTGTGAAAATGAAAGCTGAATGCGAACCAGCAACAGTTGATTACTACACCAATCCGATCCTTGGTTAATGCAGTACCTCACAATAGATCTCCCTGTGTGGAGTATGTCCATAAGCAGCCCATGAGACATGAAGAGAAAATAGATGATGTTCCAGAAACCGCTAAAAGATTTTCTCCAAGATAACAAAAAGGAAATACCGAGACCGGGCCCCGAAATAGAACTCGATTTCTTAGAAGCTGGACTGCTCCAACTTCATCCTTCCTATGGGACCAATCCCGCCTTTAAAAAACAAGTAGATATATATTTATCCTCTCAGAAATGTCCTGGTGAAATAAGGCAATGATTAACCCTATTAGAGAACAGGAGACACTTGTAATGCTAGGAAAATAGCCTTTTTTCCTCATGACTAAGGGTTATATAACAAATGACTGCAGTATTTTCAGAGGATCTGCTCTACAGAAACAAAAGATAAATTGTCAAGATCTTTAAAACTTGCATATTATACAAACCTTGGCAGCTGGAGACTGTAGGGCCCCCTTAATGTACATCTTCCTAATACTATAAATTTCAGTGCATGCAGCAAGTGAAATAAATGACTCCTAATTGTAAATTTAGTTCCCAGTGATTAAAGGGACTGTTTATTTTAGGAAGACTCCACCTTTACTAATCAGAGTCTCCCCCAAGGAGCATTTTAGTAATGGGTCATTCACTAATGTCCAACAGTACCTTATAGTCATGAATTAAACAACAATGAATGGATAAGAATACTAAAAACGTTATAACAAAATAATCTTGGGACATAAATATGCCAGCTCAATCAGAGTGGGTGTGTGTGTGTGTGGGGGGGGGGGGAGGGGGGAGGGGGGCCTCCCAGGCTCCCTTGGCTGCGTCAGACTCAAAGATCAGCACTGCGGGAGTGACGGCTGGGGCTTACCTCCTCCAACAATGGGTCTCTTCGGCTCTCCCGGTGCAGCCACTAGGTATTGTCTGTTCTCCATCTTTTGCACGTCGCATAAAGCCACATGACATGCTAAGAAAAAAATCCATTTCCCAGGAAGGCAAAGACCAGACAACACCCGGTGGCTGCAGCAGGAGCAGTGGAGTGATTGCTGATGCGCTGTCAAAGCCGCCGTGCTGATCGTTCAGTCTGCCTGTGTTTGAATGGACACAGCCAGGAGAGCTCGGGGGGGGGTTAGTGCCCTGGCTCCTCCTTCCCGCTGGGCAGCAGGGGAAGAGGGGTCTGATTGTAGGAAGGGTGGTAGGGCCCTAAAAATTGCACAGGAGATGCTCCAACGTTTTATCCTACTATGGCCTCTATTCATAAAGCATTCACGCATGCTGTAATACTCGAAACAGCTGACTTTACCGACTATTTAGCAAAGTGTCCATTCATAACAGCTGTTTCCACATGAAAAACTACAATTCCTGAGCAGTGCGGGAAATTACTGCAGGCTACTGCTCAGTCCCCACACCTGCCGCTCCACTCCCTCCAGCCACTGCCCGGTACATAGACTACTGCTCAGTCCCCACACCTGCAGCTCCACTCCCTCCAGCCACGGTATGATACACAGGCTACTGCTCAGTCCCCACACCTTCCCGCTCCACTCCCTCCAGCCGCTGCACGGTACACAGGCTACTGCTCAGTCCCCACACCTGCAGCTCCACTGCCTCCAGCCACCGCACGGTAAACAGGCTACTGCTCAGTCCCCACACCTGTCGCTCCACTGCCTCCAGCCACTGCACGGTACATAGACTACTGCTCAGTCCCCACACCTGCCGCTACACTACTCCCTCCAGCCACCGCACGGTACACAGGCTAGCTACTGCTCAGTCCCCACACCTGCCACTCCACTCCCTCCAGCCACTGCACGGTACACAGGCTAGCTACTGCTCAGTCCGCACTCCCAGAGGGTAAAACGATGAGAAGATTGCTAAATCTTAACTGCGCATGCGCAAAGTGGGAGCGGAAAGTATTGCGCACGCGCAGAAGTTAATGTAGGCAGAATCGACATGTAGGATGTTTAGTTGGAGCAAGGGCCCAATGATGCATAATTATGCCCCTTATATGCTAACCAGAAGTCTACACACGTACACCAGCGCTGCTTCTGGCTATTGCACGATGCTCTGTCAGCTTTCCCACCTCTCTATGCAACTCTTCCACCAATATTTTCAATCTTCTCTGTAACAGCTTTGCACACATCTGTGATCTGTAATCTGCACAGTAGGACTAGCTACTCTCTTCTCGAACTAGGTAGGTTCGCAGCAATGACTATCGCAGGGGTCCCCAACCACCGGGCCACGCCCCACTGCCGGTCCGTTGGCAGTTTGACACCGGGCCGCAGCAGGTCTGGCCTCTTGCCCCTCCCCTCCTCGCAGCCACCGCTCATGTTACCTTATCATGAGTGGGCGGCCGCTTGTTCTATTAAATTCCCCTGTAGCCACTCTCCTCGCATCTCCTATTACAGCAGCGCGCTCGGCGGCTGCTATGATGAGCAGGAAGCGGTACAGCGGTTACCATGGTAACGGCGATGCATATCGCCGCTACAGGAAGCCGCTGTACCGCTTCCTGCTCATCACAGCAGCCGCCGAGCGCGCTGCTGTAATAGGAGATGCGAGGAGAGCGGATACGGGGGAATCTAATAGAACAAGCGTCTGCCCGTTCATGATAAGGTAACATGAGCGGCAGCCGTGGGGGAGGGGGGGGGGGGGGGGTTGGAGTGGCAATGCCTACCCATACTAGGACGCTATACTGGGCACTACCTACCTATACTGGGCACTATACTAGCTATACTGGGCACTATACTGGGGCACTACCTACCTATACTGGGCACTATACTAGCTATACTGGGCACTATACTGGGGCACTACCTACCTATACTGGGCACTATACTAGCTATACTGGGCACTACCTACTTATACTGGGCACTATACTAGCTATACTGGGCACTATACTAGCTATACTGGGCACTACCTACCTATACTGGGCACTATACTAGCTATACTGGGCACTATACTAGCTATACTGGGCACTACCTACCCATACTGGGCACTATACTAGCTATACTGGGCACTATACTGGGGCACTACCTACCTATACTGGGCACTATACTAGCTATACTGGGCACTATACTGGGGCACTACCTACCTATACTGGGCACTATACTAGCTACACTGGGCACTACCTACCATTACTGGGCACTATACTAGCTATCCTGGGCACTATACTGGGGCACTACCTACCTATACTGGGCACTATACTAGCTATACTGGGTACTATACTAGCTATACTGGGCACTACCTACCTATACCTATACTGGGCACTATACTAGCTATCCTGGGCACTATACTGGGGCACTACCTACCTATACTGGGCACTATACTAGCTATACTGGGTACTATACTAGCTATACTGGGCACTATACTAGCTATACTGGGGCACTACCTACCCATACTGGACAGTATATTAGCTATACTAGGGCACTACCTACCCATACTGGGACTATACTAGCTATACTGGGACACTATACTAGCTATACTGGGGTAACTATACTAGCCATACTGTGGCAACTATACTCCCTATACTGGGGCAACTATGCTAGCTATGCCGCCGCACCTCTGCCCCCCTCCCCCCCAATAACCTGCTGCACACGACACTGTCCACTAGGTTGCGCAAACACCCACTAAGTCAATACTTTGTAGAACCACCTTTTGCTGGAATTACAGCTGCCAGTCTTTTAGGGTATGTCTCTACCAGCTTTGCACATCTAGAGACTGAAATCCTTGCCCATTCTTCTTTGCAAAACAGCTCCAGCTCAGTCGGATTAGATGGACAGCGTTTGTGAACAGCAGTTTTCAGATCTTGCCACAGATTCTCGATTGGATTTAGATCTGGAGTTTGGCTGGGCCATTCTAACACATGGATATATTTTGTTTTAAACCATTCCATTGTTGCCCTGGCTTTATGTTTAGGGTTTTTGTCCTGCTGGAAGGTGAACCTCCACCCCAGTCTCAAGTCTTTTGCAGACTCCAAGAGGTTTTCTTCCAAGATTGCCCTGTATTTGGCTCCATCCATCTTCCCATCGACTCTGACCAACTTCCCTGTCCCTGCTGAAGAGAAGTACCCCCAGAGCATGATGCTGCCACCACCATATTTGACAGTGGGGATGGTGTGTTCAGAGTGATGTGCAGTGTTAGTTTTCCGCCACACATAGCGTTTTGCATTTTGGCCAAAAAGTTCAATTTTGGTTTCATCTGACCAGAGAACCTTCTTCCACATGTTTGCTGTGTCCCCCACATGGCTTGTGGCAAACTGCAAACGGACTTCTTATGCTTTTCTGTTAACAATGGCTTTCTTCTTGCCACTCTTCCATAAAGGCCAACTTTGTGCAGTGCACGACTAATAGGTGTCCTATGGACAGATTCCCCCACCTGAGCTGTAGATCTCTGCTGCTCGTCCAGAGTCACCATGGGCCTCTTGACTGCATTTCTGATCAGCACTGTCCTTGTTCGGCCTGTGAGTTTAGGTGGACAGCCTTGTCTTGGTAGGTTTAAAGTTGTGCCATACTCCTTCCATTTCTGAATGATCGCTTAAACAGTGCTCCGTGGGATGTTCAAGGCTTTGGAAATCGTTTTGTAGCCTAAGCCTGCTTTAAATTTCTCAATAACCTTATCCCTGACCTGTCTGGTGTGTTCTTTGGACTTCATGGTGTTGTTGGTCCCACTATTCTCTTAGACAACCTCTGAGGCTGCCACAGAGCAGCTGTATTTGTACTAACATTAGATTACACACAGGTGCACTCTATTTAGTCATTAGCACTCATCAGGCAATGTCTATGGGCAACTGACTGCACTCAGACCAAAAGGGGCTGAATAATTACGCACACACCACTTTGCAGTTATTTATTTGTAAAAAATGTTTGGAATCCTGTATGATTTTCATTCCACTTCTCACGTGTACACCACTTTGAATTGGTCTTTCATGTGAAATTCCAATCAAAATGATTCATGTTTGTGGCAGTAATGTGATAAAATGTGGAAAACTTCAAGGGGGCCAAATACTTTTGCAAGCCCCTGTATATATACATACACATATACACACATACATACATGTAGGTATATAGGATAGTCAAAAGGCCCGCTCGTTCAAAAACAGTCGCCCGGCCTTGGCCGTGACTCCTACACCCCGCAACGCGCGCACACCACCAGCACTCCCACATGACCGCGCTAAATGTGCACGACAACACACGAACAGATGCACGCTCGTCCCCCCGCGTCCGTCCTCCTATGCTGAACGAAGTCTCCATGGCGCATATGCGTGCTAGGCACAGTTGTTGTCTTTTTTTTATGTCTGCCAGTAGTAAAAATGATTCCCAGCAGGTTCACGTTGCATCAAGCAACATGAACAAATTACACGGCGAGTATCAATCATTTCTTGATCTCTCTTCTCTTTTTTAACTTCTCACTTCACAATGTATTGATTCTTTTTTTTTTTTTTTGTTTCTTCCTACTACTATCTTTTGATAAAGTTCCTCTTTTTATAAGTCAGGTCTGATCCTAATTCTGCTAGCTGCTCAGAATACCAGAAGAAAGAATAAAAAAAAAAAAATCAGAGGATATGGTGAATTAATTTCTTCTAGGTACAAGATTCATATTTCACCCTCAAGAAAAAGCAATATTTGTAGAAGCAAAGTGAGTCTTTGCAGTGATGTCTTACTGAGACCTCAAGAAGGGAAGCGTCAAAGTAACACAGTTAAAAGCTGGGTCAGACTTAAAAGCAAATGTTGCCAAAAGAAAAGAAGCAACCATGATTTTTGTAATGTTAATGTAAACCTTTTAACTAAAAACGATACCATTCAAATAAAACAGGAGGTCGAATACAGAGATGTCCAGCTTGCCAAATCTGAAAACCCTGCACAGAAGGAACTGGTTAATAAGGAGAAAAAACACTTCCTGTTCACAGCAGTTTCAGCCACTTTTCAAAGAACAGAACAAAGCTTTCCTTCTGCAAGTACTGAACTGATAAGAAATCACTCCTGAGACTTAAAGCGGAATGAAACCCAGCATTTCTTCTTTTACTACCACTATTTTTTTTTTTTACTAGAACAGCATTCAATTAGTTAAACACAGGGCTTGTAGGATCATTGCAGAGAAATCTGGACGCAGCAGAAGTGGAGATAATGTTATCTTGTGTTTACTTAATTGTATCAAGTGAGGAATGTGACACATTCTCTGACTGTGCAGAAGCTCCTGGACACAGAGAGACACTGAAAGCATTTCTGCCTTCAATACATAATTAATAAAACCAGTTATGATACAATGCAAAGTCAGCTCTCAAAGCAAAAAACTGTACTTTTGGTAACTTGTAATTTCTAAATGAATAATAATACTTATGCACAAATGCAAATATGATAACCGTATGGCATATACAAAGTAGGAAAACATGTTTTTATTGAGTATTATTTCAGGGTTTTATACCACTTTAAAGAGAGACTGAAGTCACATTAAAAACTTGATTTTACTTGTTATTTAGCTAAAGGGATATGGCTAGTGCTAAAATGCTGCATTCCTGCGGCAGAATGGGGGTTTTATAACCCACTGGCGTAACAATAGGCCCTGCAGCTCCTACTCCCGCGGGGGGCCCGGGCCCGCTCGGGGCCTTTTTGTGGAGGCTGGAGGGGTGGCAGCTTGAGGGGAAAGCCTTGGCCACAGTCGGCGGGGAGAGGGAAGTTCCCCCCTCTCCCTCACCTCGGGGCTCTCCCCTCTAACTAGTTACAGTGTGGGCAGCGGGTAGCGGGCAAATACATAGCTTCCGTGCGTTCCACCGCATACTCCTCGCTCTAGCGTCTGATGTCACTTCCGGAAGTTCTGGAAGGGATGTCAGCCACTACAGTGAGGAGTATGCGGTGGAACGCACGGAAGAAGGTATACATCTGCCTGCCGCTGCCCACACTGTAACTAGCTGGAGGGGAGCGCAGAGGGGAGAGCCCCGAGGTGAGGGAGAGGGGGGTGAACTTCCCCTCTCCCCGCCGACTGTGGCCAAGGCTTTCCCCTCATGCTGCCACCCCTCCAGCCCCCACAAAACGGCCACGAGCTGGCCCAAGGGAGGGGGGGCCCGCTCTGAAATTCTGCAGGGAGACCCAATGGGGCCTAGTAACGCCCCTGTTATAACCCCCAAATCCTTGGGCAAAAAAAAAAATGTTGCTGCCCGGGGAGGCAGTGCTTAGCGCTGTAACTCTGCCTCCATTAACGTCAATTCACCGCTGATCACCGCCTCTCCCTGCCCCTCTCAGTGAAAGAACGCTGAGAGGGGCAGAAAGAGGCCGCAATCAGCGGGGATTGACGTGAGTAGAAGCAGAGCTACAGCGCTAAGCTCTGCCTCTACAAGGAAGCGCTCCCCGATTTTTAACTCGGGGATCTGGGGGTTATAAAACCCTCGTTCTGCCACGGGATTGCAGCATTTTAGCACTGGCCATATCCCTTCAGCTAAATAACAGGTAAAATCAAGTTTTTAATGTGGCTTCAGTGTCTCTTTAACCACTTACCAACCGCCCACTGCACAGGGGCGGCCGGAAAGTGGATCCCGCAAGGACCGCCGCATGCACAGATGCGGCGGTCCTTGTACGGGCATGGGCGGAGCGATCGCATCATCCGTGACGCGATCCTCCGCCGGGGATCGATGTCCGGGGATTTAGCCTCCAGCTCGCCGGCCACTTAGCAGCGCCGGCGGGCAGAGGAATACAGAATTCCGCCGATCAATGCGTATAATAGGCTTTGTAATGTATACAAAGCCTATTATACAGGCTGCCTCCTGCCCTGGTGGTCCCAGTGTCCGAGGGACCACCAGGGCAGGCTGCAGCCACCCTAGTCTGCACCCAAGCACACTGATTTCCCCTCCCCCTGCCCCCTGATCGCCCACAGCACCCCTCAGACCCCCCCCCCTGCCCACTCCCCTGTTTGCACCCAATCACCCCCCTAATCACCCATCAATCACTCCCTGTCACTATCTGTCGACACTATTTTTTTTTATTCCCTAAACTGCCCCCTGCTCCCTCCTAAACACCCCCCACCCCTCAGATTCTCCCCAGACCCCCCCCCCTGTGTACTGTATGCCTCTATCCCCCCTGTAATAACCCACTGATCACCTGTCAATCACCTGTCAATCACCCATCAATCACCCCCTGTCACTGCCACCCATCAATCAGCCCCTAACCTGCCCCTTGCGGGCAATCTGATCACCCACCCACCCACACCAATACAATCGCCCGCAGATCCGACGTCAAATCACCTCCCAAGTGCATTGTTTACATCTGTTCTCTACCCTAAACACCCACTATTTACCCATTAATCACCCATCAATCACCCCCTATCACCACCTGTCACTGTTACCCATCAGATCAGACCCTAATCTGCCCCTTGCGGGCACCCAATCACCCGCCTACACGTTCAGATTGTCCTCAGACCGACCCTTATCAATTCGCCAGTGCATTATTTACATCTGTTCTTCCCTGTAATAACCCACTGATCACCTGTAAATCACCCATTAATTACCCCGTCACTGCCACCCATCAATCAGCCTCTAACCAGCCCCTTGCGGGCAATCTGATCACCCACCCACACCAATAGATCGCCCGCAGATTCGACGTCAGATCACCTCCCAAGTGCATTGTTTACATCTGTTCTCTACCCTAAACACCCACTAATTACCCATCAATCACCCCCTGTCACTGCTACCCATCAGATTAGACCCCTATTTGCCCCCAGGGCACTCAATCACCCGCCCACACCCTCAGAACGCCCTCAGACCCCAGCCCTGATCACCTCGCCAGTGCATTGCTTGCATCTATTCCCCCCTCTAATCACACCTTGAGACACCCATCAATCACCTCCTGTCACCCCCTAGCAGTGGCGTTTCTACAATAGGGCGCAGAGGGCGTGGCGCACCGGGTGACAGCCAGCCAGAGGGGTGTCGCCACGACCCCCCATTGTTGCAGCCGCAGACAGTGCATGAGGGGAAGAGCAGCGCTGGAAGGAGGGGTGACAGGGATAGCGGCGGGGAGGGGGGAAAGATCCCCCCCCCCTCACCTGGGTCCCCTCCTTCTGCCTCTCTTCCCCTCTAAATGACAGCGGGGGCAGCGGGCAACTTAGAGTAAGGGCGGGCGGGCGAGCGGGCAGAGACTACTCACTTTACTTCTGCGTTCCAGCAGCTGGAACGCTGGGTCGCCGTCACGTGCCTCTTCTGCGCCTCCAATGCTGTGACACGCATTGGAGGCGCAGAAGAGGCACGTGACGGCGACGGAGCGCTCCAGCTGCTGGAACGCAGAAGTAAAGAGTAGTCTCTGCCCGCCCGCCCTTACTCTAAGTTGCCCGCTGCCCCCGCTGTCATTTGGAGGGGAAGAGAGGCAGAAGGAGGGGACCCAGGTGAGGGAGGGGGGGGATCCTTCCCCCCTCCCCGCCGCTGCCCCCATTGCCCCTCCTTCCAGCGCTGCTTCCCCCCTCCTGGAGCAGCTATACTGGGGGCAACTAAACTAGCTATACTGGGGGCAACTAAAATAGTTATACTGGGGGCATCTATACTGGGGGCAGCTATAGTAACTATACTGGGGGCAACTATACTACCTATACTGGGGGCATCTATACTAGCTATACTGGGGGCATCTATACTAGCCGTACTGGGGGAAGCTAAACTAGCTATACTGGGGGCAGCTATACTAGCCGTACTGGGGGCAGCTATACTAGCCATACTGGGGGCAGCTAAACTAGCTATACTGGGGGCAGCTAAACTAGCTATACTGGGGGCATCTATACTAGCTATACTGGGGACAACTATACTAGCTATACTGGGGGCAACTAAACTAGCTATACTGGGGGCATCTATACTAGCTATACTGGGGCAACTATACTATTTATACTGGGGGCATCTATACTGGGGGCAACTAAACTAACTATACTGGGGGCATCTATACTAGCTATACTGGTGGCAACTATACTGCGGGCAACTATACTAGCTATACTGGGGCAGCTCTGGGGGCAAGTATACTATCTATACTGGGGGCAGCTATACTGGGGCAACTATACTAGCTATACTGGGGGCAGCTATACTGGGGGCAACTATACTAGCTATACTGGGGGCAACTATACTGGGGCAGCTCTGGGGGCAACTATACTATCTATACTGGGGGCAGCTATACTGGGGCAACTATACTAGCTATACTGGAGGCAACTATACTAGCTATACTGGGGGCAACTATACTAGCTAATACTTTAAATTAGTTAGCTCCACCCTCATCCGGTCATGACCACGCCCAAATTTTTTTTGCCGGTTGTGGCCATGCCCATTTTTTTAAGGGGAGGGGGTGTCTTTTAATACCCAGCACCGGGTGCCAAATGCCCTAGGTACGCCACTGCCCCCTAGCACACCTACCCATCAGATTAGGCCCTAATTTGCCCCGTGTGGGCTCCTGATCACTCGGCCAAACCCTCAGATCCCACTCAGACCCCCTTCCGATCACCTCCCCAGTGCATTGATTGCATCTATTTTCCCCTGTAACCCCCCCCCTGAGACACCCATCAATCACCTCCTGTCACCCCCCTAGCACTCCTATCCATCAGATCAGGCCCAATACAACCTGTCATCTAAAAGGCCACCCTGCTTATGACCGGTTCCAAAAAATTCGCCCTCTCATAGACCACCCGTCATCAAAATTTGCAGATGCTTATACCCCTGAACAGTCATTTTGAGACGTTTCCAGACTACTCACGGTTTTGGGCCCGTAAAATGCCAGGGCGGTATAGGAACCCCACAAGTGACCCCATTTTAGAAAAAAGACACCCCAAGGTATTCTGTTAGGTGTATGACTAGTTCATAGAAGATTTTATTTTTTGTCAAAAGTTAGCGGAAATTGATTTTTATTGTTTTTTTTTTCACAAAGTGTCATTTTTCACTAACTTGTGACAAAAAATAAAGTCTTCTATGAACTCGCCATACACCTAACGGAATACCTTGGGGTGTCTTCTTTCTAAAATGGGGTCACTTGTGGGGTTCCTATACTGCCCTGGCATTTTAGGGGCCCTAAACCGTGAGGAGTAGTCTAGAAAACAAATGCCTCAAAAATGACCTGCGAATAGGACGTTGGGCCCCTTAGCGCACCTAAACTGCAAAAAAGTGTCACACATGTGGTATCGCCGTACTCAGGAGAAGTAGTATAATGTGTTTTGGGGTGTACTTTTACACATACCCATGCTGGGTGGGAGAAATCTCTCTGTAAATAGACAATTGTGTGTAAAAAAAAAAAATCAAACAATTGTCATTTACAGAGATATTTCTCCCACCCAGCATGGGTATGTTTAAAAATACACCCCAAAACACATTATAGTACTTCTACTGAGTATGGCAATACCACATGTGTGGCACTTTTTGCAGCATAACTGCGCTAAGGGGCCCAAAGTCCAATGAGCACCTTTAGGGCTTGTTTCCACTGTTGCGACGCGATTTCGGCCGCATTCCGACGCTTGTAAAAACGCATGCGGATGCGTTTCCACATGCGTTTTTACCCGCGATTTCGCGTGCGATTTCGCATGGCAGGGTGCCATGCGAAATTAACCATGACACTGCCAGGGCAAAATAAAATTGGAAAAGGTGCGAAATCGCACGCGAAATCGCGGGTAAAAACGCATGTAAAAACCGCATGCGTTTTTACTATTAAATACATTAGCGGCGATTCGCACAGATTCCCGACGCAGGCGAAATCGTTGGCTCTTTTGTGCGTTTTTTTACCGCTGAAAAAAACGCACATCACCAACGGTACAGTGGAAACAGGCCCACCCACTTGCATACCATGTGCGAATCTGCATGCGTTGGACGCATGCAGATTCGCGATAGTGGAAACGAGCCCTCAGGCTTTACAGGGGTGCTTACAATTAGGCACACCCCAAAATGCCAGGACAGTAAACACACCCCACAAATTACCCCATTTTGGAAAGTAGACACTTCAAGGTATTCAGAGAGAAGCATAGTGAGTCCGTGGCAGAGTTCATTTTTTTTTGTCGCAAGTTAGCAGAAATGGAAACTTTTTTTTTCTTCTTTTTTGTCACAAAGTGTCATTTTCCGCTAACTTGTGACAAAAAATAAAATCTTCTATGAACTCACCGTGCCTCTCAGTGAATATTTTGGGATGTCTTCTTTCCAAAATGGGGTCATTTGGGGGGTATTTATACTATCCTGGAATTCTAGCCCCTCATGAAACATGACAGGTGGTCAGAAAAGTCACAGATGCTGCAAAATGGGAAAATTTACTTTTTGCACCATAGTTTGTAAACGCTATAACTTTTACCCAAACCAATCAATATAGGCTGAATGGGGTTTTTTTTTAAATTAAAAACATGTTTGGCCACATTTTTTGTGCTGCATGTATACAGAAATTTTACTTTATTTGAAAAATGTCAGCACAGAAAGTTAAAAAAAAATCATTTTTTTGATAAAATGCGTGTCTTTTTTTGATGAATATAATAAAAAGTAAAAATCGCAGCAGCAATCAAATAGCACCAAAAGAAAGCTTTATTAGTGACAAGAAAAGAAGCCAAAATTCATTTAGGTGGTAGGTTGTATGAGTGAGCAATAAACCGTGAAAGCTGCAGTAGTCTGAATGGAAAAAAGGGTCTGGTCCTTAAGGGGGGTAAAGCCCGCGGTCCTCAAGTGGTTAAAGGCAGTCTGAAGTGAATTTAAAAATAAAAAGCAGATACTCACCTAAGTAAAGGGAAGGCTCTGGGTCCTATAGAGCCTTACAGTTCTCCTCCCGGGCTCTGCATTTTCCTGCAGGCTCCACCGTTCAGTCGTGAACTGCTCTCTTCCATGTTGGGTGTGCTTCGGCAGTTTAGGAAGCACTCAAGCTTACGAAGATAGGCTCCACCGAGCGCCTTCTCTCGAACACTCGCTTGTACGCAGTACAGAGCTGACATTCTTCGGGAGCCCACGGCAGGAGAGTCAAATGGAGAAGCCTGCAGAAGAACAAGGACACCGGGAGGAGAACGGGAAAGCTCTATAGGACCTGAAGCCTTTCCTCTCCTTAGGTGAGTATCTGTTTTTTATTTTTAAATGTGCTTCAGTCTTGATTTAAGCCTTGTACACACGAGTACAGTCACCCGCAGGGATCAGGGCTTGATTTCTTGGGTGACAGTTCAGAGCGAGTGCTGTACAGACACATTGCTAGCCTAGTGGCTAGTGATGTTTCTATTGCTATGGTAAGAAGGAAAACAGGGCATTCAGCCATCGTGTCACCCAATCGCTTAATCATTGGGTTGCTGCCTGGGGAGGCAGTGCTTAGCGCTCCAGAATGCATACTATATTCATATGTAGATAGTATACTGTGTGAATGGTTGTGAAATCAACTTTAACTTAGCATATTAGCAAAAACACCTTTTACCAACTGTCAAGCACAAAGCTAAGGGCTGAAGATTTGGGCTTATTTTGCCACCACACGACCTGAGCACCTTGCAATGATTCTAATGATAATAAGTATGTTAGAGTTCAATGTAGGGCCATCCATGTGACAGCTACATTTTTGCTGACACTTTGCCCTGTAAACAAAGAATGAACCCACAGAATACCTGAAAAAGTAAAGTACATATTGTTTTTTTTTAAACTGGGACGGGAATAGCTTGACTAAGTGTTTCTAAGTACTGCTGTGAATCTTCCCCTGCTTATCTCTTCTCCTTTCTTGTTATAAAAGTGTCCCCATAAAATTTCTTTTTATTGACTGACAGCATAGGGAATGGATCAGTCCACATGCATAAATGTTTGTAATGTCCCCGTTAGGTGTATCTTATCTGCTAAAACTGGAAGGAGGAAGCCTCGGAGTCACGTAAAATGCCAATGTGACTTACAAACCTGTGATCTTCTCCTAAAAAGTGGCAGCCGAGAGTAGTCGGGTGTTTCAATCAGCTAAGCCAAATTCTTAAACCAAAAAGTGGGAAAATGCTTACGCCTCTTGCACACTACATGCAATTTTTTTTTTATACGATACAATTTTTGATTCCAATTGAAAAAAAAAATAATAAAAAATAAATAAATAAAAAAAAAAAGGTAGCAGCATGCAGTACTTTATTTTAATGGGAATCAAAAATCAGATCATTGCATGTAGTGTGCAAGAGGCCTTACACAGCTATTAAAGAGACAATGAAGTGTAAAAATTATGATGTATGCATAGTACAGCTAAAAAATAAAACATTAGGATCAGAGACATACTGTAAGTCTAATATTGTTTCCAGTACAGGAAGAGTTAAATTCCAGTTATCTATGCAAAAGAGCCATTGAGCTCCACGACTTTCAAAGTCACAGACAGTTCTGTCTTCTGAAGCTTGTTATGTCAACTGCCAGTCACTGTATCTTCTTTTTCTCTGCAGAGAACAGTTCAAAGGTTCACTGGCCTGCTCTGTAAAATCATTTAGAATGCTGAGTAGTGTGTAAACTGCAAACATTAGAGAATGATGAAAGGTTATAAAAAACCCAACCCCCCCCCCCCCCAAAAAAAAAAAAAAACCTATATAACAAATCAAAATACGAGAAATGTTTTTTTTTTGCTACTAATGTTCTAGTAATTATCCATACTACACAATTCATTATATCATTTTTTTTTTCGCTTCAGTGTCACAATTTGTACATTGTCATTTTATAACACTATTGATAGCTGTCCTTTAAGGGAGCTGTGCAAAAATAAATACCCACAAATCTCAATGAAAAGAAGCAAAGCTATACAGTAGAATGGAAATATACCCACAGTGATATCAAACCCTTATAAAGGTCATAAAGAAATGCATTAGGTTAGGTTCACACTTGGTACGTTAACGTATCCGTGGCTCCGTTTTTCATCCGGATCAAAAATGGAGCCACGGATACTAATGATGAAAATAGAAGCCGCCTTCACCCAAAAAAAAAAAAAAAAACACGGATCTGTCTGCCTTCAGGGGGATCCGTTTTCAACACCTGAACGGACGGTTCAGCTGCATTTTCGCGGACCGTAATCGGGCCCGCATACACGGAGGGGTAGTGGAGGGCAGTGGAAAAACGGATCCCCCTCCTTCTACTTCATCCGCTTGCCGCGTCACTGCATGCAATGCCGTCCTCCGAAGTATAGAGGGCAGCAATGCAGCCAGTGACACAGCGAGTGGAGGAAGTGGAGAGAAGGTAAGCTCCCCACTCGCTGCCGCCCGCTACACATTTTAACTAGAGATATCGCGAACGGTTCCCGAACCGTTCACCGGCGAACATCTCTGTCTCTATGTGGCCCGTACTACTTCCGGCGCAGAGAGTGCCTGGCAACAGCTGTGTTGGAGGGCATACTATCTGCACATGCTGTGTTGGGGGGCATACTATCTGCACATGCTGTGTTGGGGGGCATACTATCTGCACATGCTGTGTTGGAGGACATACTATCTGCACATGCTGTGTTGGGGGGCATACTATCTGCACATGCTGTGTTGGGGGGCATACTATCTGTACATGCTGTGTTGGGGGGCATACTATCTGCACATGCTGTGTTGGGGGGCATACTATCTGCACATGCTGTGTTGGAGGGCATACTAACTGCACATGCTGTGTTGGGGGGCATACTATCTGCACATGCTTTGTTGGGGGGCATACTATCTGCACATGCTTTGTTGGGGGCATATTATCTGCACATGCTTTGTTGCAGAACGTACTATCTGCACATGCTGTGTTGGGGGGCATACTATCTGCACATGCTGTGTTGGGGGGCATACTATCTGCACATGCTGTGTTGGGGGGCATACTATCTGCACATGCTGTGTTGGGGGGCATACTATCTGCACATGCTGTGTTGGGGGGGGGGTATACTATCTGCACAGGCTGTGCTGGGGGGCATACTATCTGCACATGCTGTGTTGGGGGGCGTACTATCTGCACATGCTGTGTTGCAGGACATACTATCTGCACAGTGTTGGGGGGCATACTATCTGCACATGCTGTGTTGGGGGGCATACTATCTGCACAGGCTGTGTTGGGGGGCGTACGATCTGCACAGGCTGTGTTGGGGGGCGTACGATCTGCACATGCTGTGTTGGGGTTGCGTACTATCTGCACATGCTGTGTTGGTGGGCATACTATCTGCACATGCTGTGTTGGTGGGCATACTATCTGCACATGCTGTGTTGGGGGGCATACTATCTGCACATGCTGTGTTGGAGGGCATACTATCTGCACATGCTGTGTTGCAGGACGTACTATCTGCACATGCTGTGTTGGTGGGCATACTATCTGCACATGCTGTGTTGGTGGGCATACTATCTGCACATGCTGTGTTGGTGGGCATACTATCTGCACATGCTGTGTTGGGGGGCATACTATCTGCACATGCTGTGTTGGGGGGCATACGATCGGATTTGGTGAAATGGGAGACATAAGGGCATAAGGACATAATAACTATTACACGTTAACAGGTAATAGTTTACACTACCTAGGCTCAATGTAATGTTTTCTACATTTTATGTATACTCCGGCCCCCCATCAGTCTGAAGTATGTTGACCCGGCCCTTGACCGAAAAAGTTTGGGGACCCCTGATTTAAAGGAAAGATGAGATAAACAATTGAATGCATCTTCCTTCTCTATAAATTGTCGTTTAAGGTATCAAACTGTTTTATATTTTTAATCTGCTTTTTACGTTTTTACTGTTTCGTTGTCTCTGCTCAATAACACTTGCATTGAAAAAATGCCAGTATGCTAAACTCTATGAACAGTTGACCCTTTGTATCTCTTTGCTGCCCTCAGAAGCCATTTTATGCCAGGAAAGGGTTTTATGGCTGTAATTCCTTATCAGTGAGGGTTACGCTATAGTCCAACCAGGTCCCGACCCAGACAGAAACTGTCACTTGCTTACCTGATTTTTAACTCTTTTAGGCAGAGAAATAATAAAAGCAACACAGCATAGTTATGTATATACTTATGTCTATCTTATGTCACATGTTACCTCATGTATCCTTTAGGTTTCTCACTAAATTGCAGCCACGGTGTCACAAATGCTAACCGTGGTATTAGAATTTTTTTTATTTTGTCATATTTGTCCTCCTTTTTGACTTTGTTATCTTTTAGCAAAACCCCTTTGGGTCGCCCTAGGTCTGTCTGGGCAAGGGTTGTCAGTAGGCCCCGTTCTCATTGCACGCATTGCCGTCTGGATTTTGGCAACACGTGCAGGAGGCAGACACGCACGACATCAGACAGTGCATAGACTGCGCTGTCTGATGTTCACACTGCATGCGTACCTGACCTGTGTGGTCCGGGAACGCATGCTGCACGCATTTTTTCCCAAAACGAGTGGCTGACCAGTGGATGGCGTGCGTTCGTATGTGTTGCATTCCGAACGCACGGCCATCCGTATTCGTTGATGTGAACGGGGCCTACATTATTTTTGACACCCTTCTCACCTTCCTGGTATATAGACTGTAGTCCTGAATGCTGGGAAACCTGTGTGCAGGATGGGCCTGAGAGCAGCATTTGTCACAAGGCGTACAATGATGTGACCATACTGTCAAATGCTTCTTCATTTACAAGGTTAAAATTGAGTTGTTTGACCTAGAACTTTAACAGTCCAATGTAGTAAACCAATGTAATATATATTGTGACCCTTAGCTTAGGTCAGCTGCAATCACCTAATTAGCAGGCGAGTTGCAGGGATACATAGAAAGAGCAACCTATCGCATTGCAGCCTGCACACATACACAGCGTTTAGTTATCTTGTAAATGCGTGATCACCAGTCTTTTTAAATATTAGGTATTACCTGTGCTCATAGCCCTCACCACCACTTTCATAAAAAAAAATAAAAAATTAAAAAAAAAAATGTATATATACATACATCATTAATGCTTTTTGAGAGAGCAGAGCATCAAAATAGCATCCTTTCTGAACTGTAAGATTTCACCAGACATAGAAATGATGGCTCTAGTGCACCATCTTCTGGTTAACATTGAAAATGTCTACAACTACAAAATGCATAAGAAAAACGTTGTGATTTTGCATTTATTATCCTTAATATTTATATAGCGCCAATCTTCTGCAGTACTTTACAGAGTATATATAGTCCTATCATTAACTGTCCCACAGAGGAGTTCACAATCTAATCCCATTATCCCAACCATGGTCATGTGTCCATCGTAGTCTAGGGGGAAATTTTAGGGGGAAGCCAGTTAACTTGTATGTTTTTGAAATGTGGAGGAAACTGGAGTGCATGGAGGAAACCCCTGCAGACACGTGGATAACATACAAACTCCTTGCAGATAGTGTCCTAAAAATCAAACAGGAGACCCAGTGCTGCAAGGCGAGAAAGCTAACCACTACACCACCGTGCTGCTAAGTACTTATGTAGTACAATCATCTGAAAAAGATGTGGTGGCCAATGATGATGATAACAAACCCCATTCAATGACACTGAGTGGGGATGCAGATGCAGTAAAATAGAGCATGCAGAGAGTTCATGCACTGAAACAAAATGTAGTAAATGCAGTGGGAACATTAGCATGGCCTTTCTAATGCTTGCCCTTGTGAACAGCAAAGTGCAGGCATATTTAAAAGCAAGAATAATATGTAAAGTAGAAAAAAAATACATATTCATAGAGTATATCCGCAAGAACAATGTACAGTGCTCATAGTTACAATTTACATTATACAGGTTAGAAGCTAAGAAAATAAAAAGGGAACATCGCACAGGCTGGTATGGGCAGCATAGTTCCCATGACACTGATGTTTCAGAGCCTTCGATAAAATTATCTGACCAATTTACAGAAGCAGGAAAAACAGGCCCACCTAAACCAGGCACATTTTAAGTGGTACTGCAGATTATCAGTATAAAAGTATTACAGATAGGTAGGTATTACAGGTAGCCCCCGACCAAACTGGTAAAATGAAATATTTCTGTTGCACACTGAGGTCACAGGGGGACAGAGGTGACACAGTGGGAGGTAGATCAAAGCCGGCACAGAGGAGGACACTGGAGGCACAGCGGGACACAGAAAAGGCACAGGGGGCAGAGATGGCACAGTGTTCCAACTTAAGAATGGATTCAGTTTAGGAACGAACTTACATTCCATATCTCGTTCGTTAACCAGGGACTACCTGTATATTGGAAAAACAAACAAAACACAAACAACATTAACCACTTTCCCTCCTCTCGAGACAAGTATGTAACATCCCCGCTTTATCCACCCCCCTCCCCTGGGATGTCCCTTGCTGCGCGCTCCCGCTCGCCCCCCCCCCCCCTGCTCGTTACCACCGCCGATGGCTAGATGGGAGATCAATGACCAGTTCCCATTCAATGATCTAAGTCCCCGGGTGAATGACCGCAGCCATCAAAGAGGTGGCGCTGTTATTCACAAAAACCCGATACTTACACGTCCATGCAATACTACGCATGGGGAAGTTATGCATGAGGACATCTTGTGGCCAAATAGTAAAATTACTTCTACAAACTTTTTTTTTTTTTTTTATAAAAAGATTTTTTTTTTCCATTTAAAATTAGCCCCTTACCTCCACACTACCCAATAGTTACTGCCCAAAAAAGTTTGTAAAAAAAAAAATACAATTAAAAAAAAATTCACAAATAGTTACCTCAGGGACTGAACCTTTTTAATATGTATGTCAAGAAGGAATATTACTGTTACTTTTTAAATTATGGGCTTGTAATTAGGGATGGATTCAAAACTGAAAAAATGCACCTTATTTCCAAATAAAATATTGGCGCCATACATTGTACTAGGGAAAAATTGTAAACGTTGTAAAAGTTTTAATTACGATAGCCTGTATTATTTTAAAACTATAAGGGCCAAAAACTGAGAAATAATATTTTTTTTTCCATTTTATTTGTATTATTCCCGTTAAAACGCAGTTAGAATAAAATAATTCTTAGCAAAAAGTACCCCTAAAGAAAGCCTGATTGGTGGCAAAAAAAACAAGATATAGGTTGTTTTGTTGTGATAAGTAGTAATAAAGTTATATGCAAATGAATGTAAGGAATGCTGACAGGTGAAAATTGCTCTGCTTAAGGGGACAAGCCGTAAAACGGGGGGTGTTATCGGCGTAAAAGGTGGCTGATGGTGTAATGGTTAAGGGCTCTGCCTCTGACACAGGAGACCAGGGTTTGAATCTCGGCTCTGCCTGTTCAGTAAGCCAGCACTAATTCAGTAGGAGACCTTTGGCAAGTCTCCCTTACACTGCTACTGCCAATAGAGCGCGCCCTAGTGGCTGCTGCTCTGGCGCTTTGAGTCCGCAAGGAGAAAAGCGCAATATAAATGTTATTTGTCTTGTCTTGTCTTGTCTTGATGCGTTTCACAAGAGAACAGCTTTCAATTTAATGGTCTGAAGAAATGAGATATGTTCTTTAGTGAAACACGTCATCATGTATGCCGATAAACCCCCCTTTTTTATTTATACCACTCCAGTTCCTCATTACATGTGGCTGGGTTTCCTGGCTCAACCTAGACGTTGTCTGCGCCTCCATCTCAGCGTGCGGCGGAACTTTGCCTAACAGGCGCCACTCTTGTGCTGATCTAGTAGGGAGAGTCGGCGTTCTGGTGATGACACTGTCCGCAGCTGCTACCGCTGCTTCCAACGTCTTCATCGGCTGATCTCCCTGTCCATCGCCGCCGGAGCCCGTCTGGAGTGCCTGATCCTGGGTCCTAAGGGGACACATGCACACACAGCATACAATATCCAGGTGAGACCTGTCCTGGCAGGACTGAGCTGCCTGTATTTATGTTTCTCCTCAGAGTGCTCTTTTTATTGATTTTCTAGTTATACGTTAAAAGAGGGAAGCCTCAGGATCCTATTAAGGCTTCCCTTGCTGATTTGAAGCCCCCCGTTGTTGAGTGCGGCCCCCCTCCACATCAGGGCAGTGCAGCTCTTCCTTTTGAATTGTGGCCCAGCACTGCCCATGCAAGCCCCCCCCCCCCCCCCCCCCCGCAGATGCGCACTAGCACAGAGCCCGTAGCTCCTGCTTACTGTGCATGCGCGGACGGGCTGGGTCGGCTATTGCGCAGACCCCCCGCCGGAGGAAGAAGAGCTGCGCAGCCCTGATATAATTAGTGACAATGCATTATTGCTAATCTTCTGGGGGGCTGCACTCAGCAACAGGGGACATCCGAGCAGGGAGGGGGAGTCCTCAATAGGATCCTGAGGATTCCCTCTCTTTAGGCAAGTATCAAATGTACAATTCACTATGCACTTTAACTGTATGGGCTGCTCATACAGCCATATGCATTCAGATTATAGTCCAGTTTTTGGATGTTTTATAGCACTGCCACTTTTTCATTGTTGTGTGTTAGTTTCAGTGTGTTTGCACTATTGCAGTATGGTATAACAAAAACAGCACGGTTTATTAAAGGGACACTGAAGTGAAAAAAAATATGATATAATGAATTGGTTGTGTAGTATGGATAATTACTAAAACATTCATAGCAAAGAACATATTCTCATATTTTTATTTTCAGTTATTTAGTTTTTTTTTTTTTATAACATTGCATCATTCTGTAATATTTGCAGTTCACACACTACTCAGCATTCTAAACGATTTTACAAAGCAGCCCAATGAACTATTGACCTGTTCTCTGGAGAGAAAAAGAAAATACAGTGACTGACAGTTGAGATAACAAGCTTCAGAAGACAGAGCTCTCTGTGACTTTCGAAGTCATGGAGCTCAATGGCTCTTTTGCATAGATAACAACTGGAATTTCTTAACTCTTCCTCTACTGGAAACAATATTAGACGCATGTCTCTGCTCCTAATGTTTTATTTCTTAGCTGTACTACACATACAAATAATTAGATCATATTTTTTTTCGCTTCAGTGTCTCTTTAACATTATACTACTGGCACTTTACTTAAAGAGGAACTGTAACATAAAAAGATCCCCTGGGGGGTACTCACCTCGGGTGGGGGAAGCCTCCGGATCCTAATTAGGCTTCCCACGCCGTCCTCCATCCGTCAGGGGTCTCGCTGCAGCCCTCCGTGGAGTCCGGGCAGCGGTGACGTCATTATTTACCTTCCTGGCTCCTGCGCAGGCGCTCTGACGGCTGTCGGCTCCGAACTACACGGAAATACCCGATCGCCGTCGGGTCCGCTCTACTGCGCAGGCGCAAGTTTCCTGGGCCTGCGCAGTAGAGCGGACCCGAATGAGATCGGGTATTTCCGTGTAGTTCGGAATGGAAAGCCGCCACAGCGCCCCCGCTGGAGCCAGCAAAGGTAAATATTGAAATGACAGTCGGCACAGTCGCCGGCTGTTCGGAGGGCTGCGGAGAGACCCCCGTGGGACAGAGGACGGCGTGGGAAGCCTCATTAGGATCCGGAGGCTTCCCCCACCCGAGGCGAGTACCCCCCAGGGGATCTTTTTAATGTTACAGAGTCTCTTTAACCTGGGTTCAAACACTAGGGGCTCATTTATGAGATTCTAGTGTTACTATGGGAGAAGGTAGGAGGCGCCCGTGGACATAGATCAGTAGTTCTAGTAGGTAATAAAGTAATTAGAATAAGGTACTATTGTTCCTACCTTATAGTAGTGAAACTCACACGTAAAGTAGTGGTAAGTACTTCTTAAATTTTAAGTGCACAATTGGAAGTTTTTCCAGTGGCCAACCTTTTGCCTGGAGTTGCGACCTACCACACTATCGGAAGCCAGGCCGAGTGAGGACGGCACTTCCTCACACGCGAGAAAAGTGGTTACTTTTTTCAGCAACCCAATTTTGTGAGTATATCTTTTTATCACACACGTATCTTTGTGTCTCTTTGATAATACATCAGATCGGGCTCCCGGTCTCCCTGTGTCTTTTTTGTTTTCCTACAAGAGCCTGCCAGTGTTACTATGCAGTTTATATACTGAGTGATAAATACATAGAATGATTGCATGTTATATTAATGTGGCATTGCGTTTTATGGGGTACAATTTTTTCAAGTGTTTTTATCATTATTGAATAGAATTATTGAAATGGTATCATCCTGATTCAAAACTTCTTGTCATTATTGAATTATGGAAGTATTACTGTCTGTATTGGACTGATCATATGTAATAAAGATTGTATATTTATACATTTTTCAAATCAGCGTTGAGTGGTGCTATTTTCCTGTGTCTCTATTCTCTCTTTATGGGAGGGGGAGAGTTCCTGACATCACACTGTGAGAGCCTTGTTGCATTGTGGGTAATAAGGGCTGTTTCCAACTGCCAAGCAACCAGTACCTCCTTCTGTGCATATGTATATCTATAAAACATAGAAAACCTTTTAGCCTATCGCATTGTTAGGGTGTGTGGTTATAGGCAATGGCAGTTGGTGCTGTTGTTTTCCATGTCTGCCAGTAGTAAAGATGACATGCAGGCTGATTGTAGATCAAACAATATGAACAAATGACATGGCGACTGTCAATCATTTCTTGATCTCTCTTCTGTTTTTTTTAATTCTCACTTTGCAATGCATTGATTTATGTTTCTCCCCTTTTCGCTAATGTTCCTCTTTAAAGTCTCTCATTTAAAGTCTCCCTTTTAATGGTTTAACTAGGAAGTCATTAGAGATGAAATGCTCCCAGCCCAGAGCCTGCATAAACCAGCGTATACCTGGAGCCCTGAAATACTTTTTCCATTACTACAAAAATTTACAGCAAAATCACCAACACAAACTAGACTGAATGACATTACTCGGCCTCAGATTCCAAAGTCCCGCTCATTAGCTGTAAGCTGGAAATGTTCACATTTCACCCACTGAGAAAGGTATTGGTTCAGCACATTCCTCCCCAGTGCTCTGTAAATGTGCAGCTCGCTTTAAATGATTGCCCTGCCGTTTTATAGAACCAAACAGTTATGATGGAATCAAGGATTTAACATTACGTGTAGCGGATTTAAGAAATTATGAATAAAGAACAAAGAAGGTGATGGAGATGTGAGGAAAAAAAATAATGAGGTAGAAAGGATTAGAATAAAGCAATCAAGGATTAAGGCCAGTAACACAAACACGA
This sequence comes from Hyperolius riggenbachi, assembly GCF_040937935.1. Lineage (NCBI taxonomy): Eukaryota > Metazoa > Chordata > Amphibia > Anura > Hyperoliidae > Hyperolius > Hyperolius riggenbachi. The sequence continues at coordinate 220,192,522 of NC_090654.1, read as the reverse complement.
CAGTATAACGGATTTAGACTCGCAGCAAATCTGTCAAATGTAAAGTGAAATTACAGCTTTGGTTTGAAGCTGAAAGTGTACAAAACCCATTTACTTATTATGTTCATGCTGGTATTGTAGAGTACTCAGCGTTGGAAAAAATCCTCCTAAAACATAACTGAAAGGACCAGGATTGTGAAAAAGTGTGAAAACTAAACACATATAAGATGCACATCTGATCCAGAGTAAAATGCACTACAGAACTAGATTTTTCCCATGCCACAAAAGTAAAGACATTGGCATTATGCAGTTCATGCCCAATGTTGGACGCAGAAAACATGGCTGCCGCTAAGGGAGCTGTTTCCAGATCTAGAACTAAGACCAACACTTGGATTGCGGCTGGTCCCATGCTTCGCCACATAATATAAGCATTTAGGCTTGCCACTAGGGACGCCGTTGCTGGATGTAGTGCGGCATGGCGTTAGGCTACATGGATAAAGTGCCCGACTTATCAACCTTCGGTACCAGGGTGCACAGTGTAATGCAATGGCGCGGAGTTTCAGCACATGAGCTGGTGCCGTCCCCTTTTAATGTGCAGGCTGTGGTCAGACTGAGATAACTGTATTTTATTGGACTTGTGCTTGAGGGTCACAAGCAGGGGCAGTATTATGCACACTGTTAATTGTAGATGTTATTTACAGTCTGTTGTAACATAAAAGCCATTGAGATGTGGCTTAGGCCAGTGTTTCTCAACATTTCATTGGTATGTACCCCTTTTAAAACCCTGTACTCACCAAGTACCCCCTAGTGTAGTAAAAATTATCGCAAGTACCCCTCGACAAATATATATTTAATCATAGTACATGATAATTGGTTTTAAACAATTTCAAGCATTTACTATTGCTTTTAATTAACTAAAATGTTAATTTGGTGCTGTTTAAATAACATTTATCAACTTCAAAAACTCTAAATTTGTTGTTCTTAGGTAAGTATGTCAAGTCCGAGTACCCCCTGGGACCATCAGAAGTACCCTCTGGGGTACGCGTACCACATGTTGAGAACCTAGGGCTTAGGCTATAACCACACTATGCTAATAGGACTGTGTGGCAGGAATATGGGATTTAGAATGAGTTTATGAATTACAGACACAGAATGGGTAACAGGTGAACATCTGACAAAGTATACTGCAAAAACAAAAATTAAACAGCACAACTTCCATTCACACAAATCCAGCAAACACACAACTCCTTCAAAAACAAAACAAAAAAAGAAAAAAACAGGTTGTTGGTTCAACATGCCCATATCATGGGGTGATACCCAGAACCTCAACAAACCAATCTCATTGTACCCCATTGTTGAAATGCTCAGGCAGGGAACACACTTGACTGTTTTCGTACGCGTTTTCTGCACAGAAAAACTGAAAACTCATGTTAATCAATGGGGTAGTACACACTTACTGTGTTGTTCGCACGCAGAAAAAAACCTGACATTCTGCATCCTGAATCTGCACATTTTGGCAGTTTTCTCTATCAATTACATCAGCTGCTGTGAAAAAACGCGCGCGTTTTCCTGCATAGAAACACACTTGGTGTGCAGAAAAAGTATGCAGGAAAACGCGCGCGGAAAACTGAAAGTCAAGTGTGTTCCCTGCCTCACTGTTAGTGCTTTACGTGATTAATAATATTTGCTGTGTGTTACCGGCTGCTTTGCCATAGGTTCTCCTCAAATGTAGGCTATTAAAGCAAATCTATAGAAAAAGAAAAAAAAACCTATAAAAGAAGGTTTTGGATCCTAAAGAGCCTTCCAGTTCCTACCTCTGTGTCCTGTTTCCAGCGCTGTCACTCCTATTTGAATTTGCTGCCCTCGTAAGGCATTGGGAGCACTTGCGTCCCAAGAAAGGTGGCTCCGTACTAGACATGTGTGAGCATGCTTGTGCAGTATGGAGCCGCCCATCGTAGGGAGTGTTCAGAGACACGTGCACCTGAAGCCTTTAGAGGCGTCACGGAGGTGTAAGAACCAACTGAAGAAGGAGAGAAAAAAAAAAAGACCACCGAGTAATGACCACCAGATAGATTTTAATACAGTAGTTTGCAAAAGTATTCGGCCCCCTTGAAGTTTTCCACATTTTGTCATATCTGTGGCAAGATCTGAAAACTGCTGTTCACAAACGCTGTCCATCTAATCTGACTGAGCTGGGGCTGTTTTGCAAAGAAAAATGGGCAAGGATTTCAGTCTCTAGATGTGCAAATCTGGTAGAGGCACACCCTAAAAGACTGGCAGCTGTAAATGCAGCAAAAGGTGGTTCTACAAAGTATTGACTCAGGGGGCCGAATAATTACGCACACCCCACTTTGCAGTTTTTTTTGTTTTTTTTTAATGTTTGGAATCATGTATGATTTTCGTTCCACTTCTCACGTGTACACCACTTTGTATTGGTCCTTCACATGGAATTCCAATAGCATTGATTAATGTTTGTGGCAGTAATATGACAAAAATGTGGAAAACTTCAATGGGGCCAAATACTTTTGCAAGCCACTGTATATGAATAGAGCAGCTATGCAATAAAATGCAATAACAGCTTTCAGAGCAGATAAGCCGTACTTTAGGAAGTTGTAATTTGTAAATTTGAAATTTGTTTTCCCCATAACCATGTATGGCTGCAAAAGTTGGACCCTAAGAAAAAGAGATAGAAGAAAGATCGACTCCTTCAAGTTGTGGTGCTGGCGACGGTTGCTTCACATTCCATGGACAGCCAAGATGACAAACAAAGAAGTATTGGAATGTATAAGACCAGACATGTCCTTGGAAGGCAAGATGCCCAGACTCAGACTCACATATTTCGGCCACGTGATACGATCACATTCCTTAGAGAAAGACCCAATGCTAGGACTGATCAGTGGCAAAAGGACGCCAGAGAACGCATTGGCTTGACACCATCAAAGCAGACACAGGATTGAGCTCAAGGCAACTGGCAGAAATGGTACAAGATTGGACAGCATGGAGAGAGCTAACCCATAGAATCGCCAAGAGGTGGATACGACTGAATAGATAACATCATCATCAATTTAGAAACTCAACTGGAAACTCAAAACCTGACTGGGTGACCTCAATTTGAAGCCAGTCTGAAAATACAACAAGCGTAAATATTCCCTTACCTGCTGACCCTCCAGCCATAACTTGCTGCGAGGCCTCTGTCCAAAAACTGACCCTGGGTGCTGCAGGCATGGTTAGCACAGCGAGGATTCTGACGGGCAGTGGCAAAATTCACCAACTGTACCTAGGTGATGAAGAACAGCATGTTAACCCGCTACATCTTCTATGTGACATCATACTAAAATAAAGAACTGCCCTAACCAAATTTAAAGGACATCTGAGTTGAAAAGGAAATGTTAATTCTTACTTATCTGGGGCTTTTTCTAGTCTACCTGGTCCATCGGTGCAGTCCTGCTGCCCTCCAGTGCGCCGCTTGCCCCTCCATAAGGTCACTGACCACAGCTGTGGTTACGTGCTTCTGCCCATGTACAGGCATGTCCGCACGCCTCACTTGCGCAGTTCACACAGACAAACTTTGGAAGCACGGAATGCTCCCGGTCATGGCAGCACGATCGAGAGATGCCCGCAGATGTGCCTGTGCAAGTGCAGGAGCATGCGACCAGAGCTGCGGGTGGCGATCTTACAGGGGGGCTAGCGGTACACTGGAGGGCGGAACAGCAACTATGGAATGTATAGACTGCTAGGGGCTGAAAAAAAGGCCCAGGTAAGTAAGGATATCCTGTAAAAAAAAAAAAAAAAAAAAAAAAAAAAAAAAAAGAAGAAGAGAAAAACTGAGCTGTGCTAAACCTGCAGTGCGGAATGTTGCCTTATTTCTAAGGCCTCTTTCAGACAGATGGCTGGCCTGTGCATTTGTCTGGTGGTTCAGCATCCTGTCTGTCGGCCATGAGCAACTTTTAGGTGCAATTAAAATGCAGTTGAATGGCAGCTTTTGTAACCCCGCTCGTGTCGGCGTTTGACCCGCAGTGCAGTTACACTGCAGCAAAAATAACAGGGCATGACCAAGGCTAACATGGGGTGAAGATCATTGGATTTTACTTTTCTCCCGAACAGGCCCAGATTTACCTCGCAGGAGCCTATAGGCACAGATGTCCTGGAACCCTAGACTCCGCCCTCCATGAACCTACAAACCCTAGCCGAACAGCACCGCAAGTGTGCTGGCAGGCCCAGCTGTCACTCCTCCATTACTTCCTTTGCCTGACGTAGGTAGCTACAGGTGCCCTTTAGTAGCTTTGGTATCAAGTACCTAGAGGTGCCTGACGTATAAGGTAGCTAGAGGTGCCCCCAACTGAAGGGATATCTGGTCAGTGAAATGGCGAGACCTGGGTAAGTAACCTCTCATTTACGCTCTGCTCTGGACTCTGCATAGGGAAGAAGGGAGGAAGGCACTCAGGGAGGGGAGTGAGCTGCCTTTACATTATCAGACGCCTGTAGGCTCGTGCCTACAGTGCCTTATGGTAAATCCAAGTTTTCCCACCCCTTATCAGTAAAAACTCTTTCAGCTGGAAGCAAGCAAAGACATACACAGACAAGTTGTACCAAAATTACTTACGTTTGATATTACTTTTCTTAACTAATTAAGGAACTGATAAGACAACATGTCTTGTGAGGAAGCTCAGCAGAAAAGTTCATTGAATTATAAGTGGTTGTAGACTATAGCCTTGATTCACCATGCAGCATGTGTACAGTGTCCCGTAATGCTTGTGGCGCTAATGTGTTAATGGGCGGTGCTCTCCCGGCGTTATCACCAGTGATATTGCCATGCATTGCCTGCACATGGTGAATCAGAGCCTGTGTGTGTGTTGTGTATTGACCATGCACATTATTTTCATAACGCTATGTACGGCATGGGCTTTCAGTACGTTCAAATAATGTGGTCTTCTACAACACAGAGATATATTTTATTTTTATTGTTTACGTATGTAATCTTTACTAATGATAACAACAAAGAGAAATTTAAATAGAAAAATCATACCATCCCCCTCCCCCCGACATCTTGAGTGAGGAAAAAGGTGACTAAGACATGCACCTGCCACACCCCAATTTGACATGCAATGTGCCTCTCTCCCTCCCCTATACAGATCCCTGGTGTCTAATAGTGGCCTGCTTGCTCCCCTATAAAGTTCCCTGCTGTCTAGGGGTCCACCTGCACTGCCTTCTTGGTGTTGCATATGGAGTGGTGGTCTTGGGTGGTGGCAGAGCCCCGCCTCTCATGTGTCCCGCTATAACAAGCCTATGCCCTCACCGTTATGACAAATGTGTCCCGTGTCCCTGTGTGTAATAAGGATGGCCTATGCATTCCTCATTGTAATGTGTACCTTATAACCCTCCATGATGTGCTTGTTTTGAAAGCTGAGGCCACAGAAATCCCTGGAAGGTATCTGCATGTGTAGTTTCACTTCTCCACGCTTGAACATAGCCATATTCCATCTTTCCTACTTGGTAACTAAATTTTACCAGGGCTGTTGAGTCAGAGCAGCAGTAATTTTGGGTACCTGGAGTTGGAGTCTTCATAAACTGAGAAGTCGAAGTTGGATTATTTTTGCACCAACTCCACAGCCCTAGTACGTATTAGACTAATCAGGGATGCCTAACTCCAGTCCTCGAGGGCCGTATCCATGTTTAGGATGGACAGAGATGATCCACACCTTTCCTGACAGGGATGCTCATCCGGATCCGGGTACCCGGGTAAACCCGGGTATCCAACCATTTTTCAGCTATCCGGGTCGGATCCGGATACCTGGGCCACTATCCGGATAGCTAGCTGCATAATCCGGATACCCGCGGATATCCATCCAGATATCCAGATCCGGATAGTGTAACTAGTAAGGAGATGATGTCATTCAGCCAATCAGAGGGCTCTCAGCAGAAGCCCTAGCAACCAATCACAGAGGAGAACCCTGGCCAGCCCCACCTGACCTCATTGAGCCAATCAGAGGCCTACCAGCCTAAGTCCTGGTACCCAATCACAGAAGGGAACCCTGGCCAGCCCCCCTGTATAGCAAGGAGGGCTGGCATGATGAGACAGATCGTCCTTGCTTGTGTGGCTGGCTGGTCACTGACAGACTTGCTCCAGTGCTGGCTTAGCAAGTGCTGTATACAGTGATAAACCTAAAGCTTTGAGTGCTAAACATCTTCACTACGCTATTGTTCTATTATTTTTTTAGCTAACTAGCTTGTAATTGTTTGCTTTCATTCACTAAGTTAGGTCCTGTCTGTGTCTGTGCAGGCCAGCAGGACAGTATAGGGAATAGGAGGATTACTGTGTTATTGTATTGTAGTTAATACTGCAGTTAGTTGTTATGGCGGCGGCCTGGCGGGTACACACGGTGCATTCCCGCACTCGATTTCCTGCTCGATTCCCGTCGACTCGATTATTTCTGACATGTCCGATTTGCGTTACGATGGATCGTTAGGTCGATTCGCATGTAAAGTATGCCAAATCGACCTAACGATCCATCGAAACGCAAATCGGACATGTTGGAAATAATCGAGTCGACGGGAATCGAGCGGGAAATCGAGTGCAGGAACGCACCGTGTGTACCCACCAGGCCGCCACCATAACAGTGTGCACTGTCTGTCCTCTACTCTGCGGTCTGTCACTCCGTGCTGATTTGATGTAAAGTCCAACCCCGATTTTATTAAAGTAAAAGTACCCCACATCATCTGGTGACATCATCTCGTATAAGTTGTACTATGTCTGCTGGCACCGGCAGCTGGGGGAGGGGCAGCAAGGGCAAGAGGACAGGGAGCAACATTACAGCCACCCTCAGAAGGTCTGCCGTGTCAGTGTCGACCCCAGCGGGCAGCCTACCCACAGTCAGCGAGCTTTTCGCTCCAGGCGCCGCGATTGAACTCAGGGCTGTTAGCCACAAGGAGTTTGAGGAGGATGTTCTGGGTTTTGAGGAGGGGGGTATGATGTTGATAATGGGATGAAGGACCGTGACTACCATCCACAGGATGGGGATGTCAGCTCTGACTCTGAGGAGGAGGATGCGTCGGTGGGTTTGGCACGGAGGATCAGCATTGCAGACAGTGGCTGGGGAATGCGGGACCCACCACATCCTTCTGCCGCTACCACCAGCCGCACCACTCAACCCCCAACGGCCACAGGGAGAAAAGCCGCAGCATCCCATTCTGGCCGCAGGAGAATCTTCACCTCCCCATTCTGGCCGCCACGGTGCCACAGGCCACTGCTGCTGATACCGCCACCTATATTCAACCCAAAACACAATTGCGGTGTCATTTTTTTGGAGGTGTCTGGGCTGAAAACTGTCATGTCCCAGTTGTGCAATTGGACTTTGGACACAATGTGGGCTGCACGACTGCTGTCTGGAATCTAGTCCTGATGTTAATTGACAGCTTTTTTTTTTTTTTTTCATTTTATGTCCACCAAATAATTAATTAGTATTTCCCTTTAAAAAAACATGATGCTACATGCATCATTTACCCTAAAAACCATTTTAAAGCTATTTAAAGGGCACTTCTGGGTTTTCTATCCGGATACCCGAATAGGTCGGGTACCCGCGGGTAATTTGGTTGGATATCTGGATCGGAACCGGATATCCGCAAGGTCGGATCCGGATACCCGGATCCGGATATCTGGGTACCCGGATCCGGGCGGGTAATAAAAAGCACTACCCGAGCATCCCTGTTTCCTGATTCAGTCCCATCAGTAACATTGAGCTGTGCCAAAAATGTGTGAGGATCTTGGCCCTTGAGGGCGGGAGTTGAGCATCCCTGGACTAAGTAGTTGAGTCGAGGAGTCGCAGCAAGTTTGGGTACCTCAAGGTTTCATTGGATGATTTTTGTACCGACTCCACATCCCTGAATTGTACGCACACCCCAAAAAAAATTGTATCACACAAAGATCGAACACAAAGTGTTGTATTTACATATTCATTCCTACTTCGTATTCATAAGCCTGGCATGCAGACCTTTCACTTGTTTGCGGAAGTGAACGGCTCCACCAGGAAGAGGCGTGGCCCGTCTCACTCAGACTGACACCAGCCAGGCAATGTAGAGTCAGACTGCCAATAACAAACTCTGCCTGCCCACCACTTCATCCTACCCGCCTACTGCTTCTTTCTTCCGGGCCTGCTAGTTGTGGGATTTCTGTTGTCAAGGTACTGGGGCCTCAGTTGCTAAAATGAGTGGGGTGTCCTATATTGCGATATGTAGTTGTGCCATGGGCCCATGACTGCCAAACCTGGGGCAGTCCCGGCCAAATCGGGACAGTTGACAGTCACAGTACCACTAGGGCAGTTTTTCTTAACATTATTACAGCATGTACCCTATTATGAAAGCTGGTGTTTGCAGAGTACCCCATATTGTGAATAACATCACATTAGGTACCCCTTGAAATGTATGTATTTTTTTAGATGTACTGTACTGTGTTAGCCATCAGTAAAAGCAAAAAGTTTGGACTGAGGATTATACCATTTATTGTCTAACTTAAAAAAATAAGGTTAAGCTTTCGGCTAATCAGCCTTCTTCAAAGTCTGAAGCAGGTTTATTTGCCGAAAGCTTACTCTTTTTCTTTTAATGGTAACATGAGGCAAATAAAAACAGATTTACTTACCTGGGGCTTCCTCCAGCCCCTGGAAGCTTGTGTCCCTCGCCGCAGCTCCACTCTCATTGGGTATCCAGGGGTCACCTCCGTAGCAGCTGCCAACCTGGCGAGGCTATCGGCTACTGTGCATGCACGCGGCCGCACTGCTCATAGTCCCACTCTCGCAGGCACAGAACTACTACAGTACGCTCCTGGCGATGGGGAACGTGTACGTGAGTAGAAGGGCTGCGCAGTAGCTGCCGACCTCACCAGGTTGTCAGCTGCTACAGAGGAAAGCCTGGGCGACCCGCTGAGAGCGTAGCTGCGGTGAGGGACACACAAGCTTCCATGGCCTGAAGGAAGCCCCAAATAAGTAAATTTGTTTTTAATTAGTTTGCCTGATGTTTACTTAGCCAATAAATGGTAACATCCTGATTCAAAACTTGTTGCTATGAATAGTGTATAAATGTGTTAGAAACATTCCTTTATGGTTTAAATTGACAAAAAGTACCTATCCAGACCTATTTATACATAATGAATCATTATTTTAAACCCTATAACAAGTCCAAGTCCCCCCTGAATCTAACCCAAGTACTTGGGGTACACGTACCACGTGTTGAGAACCTATGCATCAGGGCACTGGAGAATAACCTGCCTTCTCACTACAGTATGAAAGGGGAAAGAAAAACAAACAAACACTGCCTTTACCTTTAAGGCAGAGAGAAGGGGAAGTGATGCAGCCAGCAAACCCTGCTGTGTGTGTCTGGCAGTCGCCGGAGACTCCAGCCTGCTTTATGTGACAGGAGGGGGAGGAAGGCTGAGAGCTCTGCATGCGAGAGCAGTGACTTCCTACTGTAGATCACATGGGCTTGCGTCCCAAGCTGTGGAGCGCACACAGGGTCACGTGGTTCAGGCACCTGGGAGCGAGACGGAAGAAGCTGGGGAAGGTAGTTACTGCAGGACCTGGAGAGGATGGACTATGCCTCATATAACGGAGCCTGAGCTGTCAGCTGAAGGATGAAGAAGAAAGGTGAGAGCCATCACACTGAACACTTTGCAATCATAAAAAGTTTTTCAGAGCAGCCATAAAAAGGGGGAAAAGTTAATTTAGATCAAACTCCCACCATTACCTCATGCACGGGGGTCCCTGAATAATTTGATATTGCAAAACAATAGGGCTGCAACCAAGAGAGCCTTAATCTGGCTGGGATGCTGCAGGAACATCAGCAATGTCGCAGTAAAAAGTAAAAATTGATGGTGATGAAACTTTTAGGCTACGTTCACAGTGGTGCGGCGTACCAGTTGTATTGTAACGTGGCTTTCCGCATTGCAATTCGCCACCCATAGAAGTTTACAGTGCGGTGGCCTATAACGGTGTGTGGCATCCCAATGCACTTCATGCAGCGTGGGACCCTTAAAATGCATGTTAACGATGGCAGTGAAGCATACTTTTCATTGACTGTATGCGACGGAACGTGTGGGTAATGTGCAGAGCCACTTTCCTGTTGAGTTCCCACTGTTACAGGTAACACAACACACACACTGTGAACCTAGTCTAAAGGATATCTTAGCGTTGTTCAAACTTTGAAGAGACTCTGTAACAATTTTCAGCCGTATTTCTTCTATCCTCTAAGTTCCTCTACCTGTTCTAATGTGGTCTGGCTTACTGCAGCCTTTTCTTTTTGCACTGTCTCTGTAATATATCTAATCTTCTTTGCTTTGTCAAGCGTTGTCGACCCAGAGAGAGAGGAATGCACTGCCTCTGCTGTGATAGGGAGAAGTTATGCACTCCCCCTCCACGCCCCCTGCAGGCTCTGTTTGTGTGCTTTGTTTATCCCTTACAGACAGGTATCTGCTCACAATTTCAGCTTGTCTGAGGGGGGAGGGAGCTGCCCTTGCTGAGAAACTCTGAGAAACCCTGACTGGAGTGCAGAAAATATACTATGTAATAAGAACTTGTAGTATACTGTAACATGATGCGTGTGTGTGTGTATGTATGTATATACATACATACATACATACATACATACATACATACATACATACATACATACATACATACATACATACATACACACACACACACCACTTCCTGGTTAGCAGCCATGTGTTTTGTTTGTAAACACTGCCTAAAACTGGCAATTAAAAGCCAGGATCACGGCGGGGAGTGGTGGAAAGGGCAAAAAGGGATCCGTGAGATAACAGTGACTCGATTGGCATGTTTTTTACTGTACAAATCAGACAATACAGATTCTCTTTAAAAACAGGGGGAGCAGGCATGTGTAGGAGGCTCTCCTCATGCCCACCCCTTTCGCCTCCGTCCCCCACCATTATGTTCTAATGGCCCCCGAAAACTACTTCCTTGTCGGGTGGGTCAGTGAGCAGTGCACAGGCACTGCCCGACAATGCGGATCCTTGATTGTGAGGCTGAGAGCGCTCTGCACATGCGCACTACGTAGTCATGGCGCACTGTTCACCCACACTCCCGACCACGAGGTAGTTTTGAGGGCCCAATAGAACATAGCGGAGGAGAACGGGGGGAGCAGTGGGCATGAGGAGAGCCTCCTACAAATGCCTGCTCCTCATGCTTTTTAAATTTTGATCTGCGCCAAAGTATCCTTTAAGCTTCTACACTGTGCCCATTGTTTTGCAATGGACAGTATCCTAGCTTCATAACAAAATGCAGTAAGGCATGCTTTCAATGGTACTGTATGAATCAGCAGCATTGTGATTGTATCGCAACATGCATTGTGTGAAAGCAACCTAAAGACCTGTTTGGAGGTTGGGGGGAAAAATGAGAATGCTTTTGGCCAAGTGACACGTGCCACGTGCCAATTGCCACGTGTCGAGTGACAGTCCTAGTTGTGCGGTTAGACTTTGGACACAATGTGGGCTGCACGACCACTGTCTGGAACCTAGGGCTGATGGATTTTAAGTCCCCACATAATCAATTAAGTGTTTTCCTTTAAAAAAAAACATGACGCTACATGCCTCATTTTCCCTAAAAAATGTTTTAGAGGCAATTTAAAGCCCACTTCCGTTTTTTCTATTCGGATATCCGAATCCACCCGGATAATGCGTTCGGATATCCGCATGAACGCGGATATCTGAAAGTTCGGATTTGGATATCCGATCTGGATATCTGGGTATCCGGCACAATTCGGATTTTGAAAAGGGGTATCCGAGCACCCCTGGATTAGTGCTTTGTGACATGGTGCATTATCCTGCTGGAAGTAGCCATCAGATGATGGGTACATGGTGGTCATGAAGGGATGGACATGGTCAGAAACACTGCTCAGGTAGCCCGTGGCATTTAAACGATGCCCAATTGGCATTAAGGGGCCTAAAGTGTGCCAAGAAAACATCCCCCACACCATTACACCACCACCACACCACTACACCACCAGCCAGCACAGTGGTAACAAGGCATGATGGATCCATGTTCTCATTCTGTTTACGCCAAATTCTGAGACTCATCAGACCTGGCAACATTTTTCCAGTCTTCAACTGTCCAATTTTGGTGAGCTTGTGCAAATTGTAGCCTCTTTTTTCCATTTGTAGTGGAGATGAGTGGTACCCGGTGGGGTCTTCTGCTGTTGTAGCCCATCTGCCTCAAGGTTGTGCGTGTTAAGGCTTCACAAATGCTTTGCTGCATACCTCGGTTGTAACGAGTGGTTATTTCAGTCAACGTTGCTCTTCTATCAGCTTGAATCAATCGGCCCATTCTCCTCTGACCTCTAGCATCAACAAGGCATTTTCACCCACAGGACTGCCACATACTGGATGTTTTTCCCTTTTCACACCATTCTTTGTAAACCCTAGAAATGCTTGTGTGTGAAAATCCCAGTAACTGAGCAGATTGTGAAATACTCAGACCGGCCCGTCTGGCACCAACAACCATGCCACGCTCAAAATTGTTTAAATCACCTTTCTTTCCCATTCTGACATTCAGTTTAGAGTTCAGGAGATTGTCTTGACCAGGACCTCGCCCCTAAATGCATATAAGCAACTGCCATGTGATTGGTTGATTAGATAATTGCATTAATGAGACATTTAACAGGTGTTCCTAATAATCATTTAGGTGAGTGTATAAACTGGCTCACAAATGCCATCGCAGGTACTCTTTAAGAACTGATTCAGGTTAAGAACGAACCTATAGTCCCTATCTCGTTGGCTAATTGGGGACTACCTGTATCTCTTCCTGTAATTGAGCTTCAAATGTTATTAGCATGATATTTCTGCACAGAGCTAATACATTTTCCCAGTGCTTTATAGAGTACATTGTACTAGTCATGTTACCAGCTGTCCCTCAGAGGGACTTGCTATCTAATGCCATATTGTAGGGACAGTTTAGGGGAAAGCCATATGTTTATGTGAGAGGAAACCTCTATTAATGTACCACTAGAGGACCACTGAATATAAGGTCAGAAGGGGCCAGACTTTAAAGGACCACTATCGTGAAAAAAGTAGGCAGTTAAGATCTGACAGAACTGACAGGTTTTGGGCCAGTCCATCTCTTCATGGGGGATTCTCAGGGTTTTCCTTGTTTTCAACAATATTTCCTGAACAACAGTTGCAAAGTCTAACTGACAAAACAGTGTGCAAGTTAGTTAATAGGGAGGCTGGCTGGTGTCTTACAATTTTGGCAGTTAAACTGCTGTCCAGAAAATGCTGTTGAAAACAAAGAAAACCCTACAGAACAGAGAGGTTTTGGGCCAGTCCATCTCCTCATGGGGGATTCTCAGGGCCTGAGCCCAGTGACTCATGTTGTGTCCACTTTTTAGTTACACATCAATGTTGGAGATGCTGAAAAGCGGACAGAAGTGGATACAACTGCGCCAGTGGGCTTAGGCCCCGAGAATCCCCCATGAGGAGATGGACTGGCCCAAACCTGTCGGTTCTGTCAGATTTGAACTGCCTACTTTTTTCGCGATAGTGGTCCTTTAACTCCATCTGTTGATACACCAGATTTGTAAGTCCTCTCAAACTCATTGCCCCCCCACCCCCTTCCTTTTTCCTGGCCTGCAAAAATTGTCTCCATCTTGTGCAGCACAGCCACCCCTCCTTCCCTCCCCATAGTAGTGGTAAGCACCACCTACCTGTAGCCAAGCAACACCTCTGTCTGCGCTCGTGTCCAGAAATCTTGCCCTAGGGATGAAGCTGGGATTCCTTTGGACCACAGTTATGGTGCATGTGTCCACTCCACCACTCTTACCCATGCTTTGTTCTGTGAATATGAATAAACTAAGTATAATAAACGTGGTTACAATAAAAGTGCTAGTGACAATTACAAGTGTGGATGGACTGGCTTAAGTTTTAGAAGGGCCAACATTGAATAAAATAGACAGTTAAAATGCAACCCATTTCTCGGCACTAGGTTCCTACTTCATCAGGCTACAAATGCATTTTGGAAAGCTAAAGCTATAGTTTATCTCAGGGCCCGTTTCCAAAGGCGCACTTTCCGTGCCGAATCTGCAGAGTTTCCCCGCAGGCAAATTGCGCAGGGAAACTCTGCCATAGGGTAGAATGGCGGCGCCGGCCAAATCGCTTGCGCTAGCGATTTGGCCAACATTACCATCCAAAATGGTGCAGGAGGCTGCGAATCCCATAGCCGTACATGGCATGGGTGATAGGATTCGTCTGCGTACTCGCAGACCAGGAAGTGATGCCGCGCATCTTGCAGACGCGTGCATCACAAGTGGAAACGGGCCCTTAGTCTTCAGTGTTTTACCTGAAAGGAACGAATGGTATCCGGTGGAAGAAATTCGGGTGACGAACCTCAGGGACCAGGATGGGAAAAAGAAAGAAGCGGAGAACGCCAGGAGCATCAAACAGTGTAGTATTTTCAGGCAATGGGATAAGGAATTAGACAAATACTACTTACAAAACTAGGCTGCTGATTGGCAACCACAATATCAGTCATGTGGAAAATACCGTCTCCACGCATAGGAAATCTTCTCCAGGAATGCATGCACATGTATACGCAGTAGCCCAGACTGATATCCCTACTGAGCCTATTACCAGGGCTGATCGCGGCTGAACAGCAGACTGCGGGAGGACGGCGAGGTACTCACACGTGTTTATGCTGCAGGAGGAAGCAGCGGGTAAGTATCGGTTCTTCTTATATTTATAGCTCTGGTACACTATAATATGTAATTTTTTACCACCCTGAGTGGAGGGTTCTTCACTTGATTTTTAACCTGAGTGTGGTTGCCTACTGCCTGCCTACTGTGTGCCCACTGCCAGTATCTGGACTGGTGCACTTTTTATACTTACTGTTTGAAAATGGAGCCATTTTTTAAATCCGTGTCTGACTAAAGCACAAGGGGTGATTTATAACACTTTAATGTGTTTTGTTGTGTTTTTTTTTTTGGTTTGATTTTTTTTTTTATAGTTGGGCTCTAAGCTTATCTAACACACACATATCCACTTAAAGAGAAACCGTGACCAAGAATTGAACTTCATCCCTATCAGTAGCCGATACCCTATTTCTCATGAGAAATCTATTCCTTTTCACAAACTAATCGTCAGGGGGCTCTGTATGGCTGATATTGCGGTGACACCCCTCCCACATTAAACTATGAGGACCATGGTCCTGGCAGTTTCCTGTTTGTGAACCTCGTTGCATTGTGGGAAATAGCTGTTTACAGCTGCCAAAAAAGCAAGCAGCAGCTACTTCCAGTGACATCACCTGCCAGCAGTAAAAATGTCACCATGTGGTAAATGTCAGAATGTAAATCAGGGAGAGAAAAGATTTTACAATGGGCTAACACCGACTAAATCATTTATACATACTTATTGTAAAAATGAAGCACTTTTTTAATTACATTATTTTCAGTGGAGATCCTTCTTAAAGAGAAACTCTGACCAAGAATTGAACTTTATCCCAATCAGTAGCTGATACCCCCTTTTACATGAGTAATCTATTCCTTTTCACAAACAGACCATTAGGGGGCGCTGTATGACTGATATTGTGGTGAAACCCCTCCCACAAGAAGCTGTGAGTACCGAGGTACTTCTGGCAGTTTCCTGTCTGTGAACCTTGTTGAATTGTGGGAAATAGCTGTTTACAGCTGTTTCCAACTGCCAAAAAAAGTATGCAGCAGCTACATCACTTGCCAACAGTAAAAATGTCACCATATGATAAATGTCAGAATGTGAATCAGGGATTTAAAAGATTTTACAATGAGCAAGCACTAGGCCTGAAAGATAAATCGAATTTAAACCGAAATCGCGATCACCAAGATCACAATTTTGGAATCGTCAAAGTGGCGAGTATCGTGATGATGTCATTTCTGCATAGGGGAAGTTTGAAAAAGCGGCTTCATACTCCCCGAACCCGCCACCTCTCCCCCCCACCCCAAGTCCAGACGAGTGCGGCCCGCGGCATCTGCAGTGTTGGACATACTTTCTGCAAAAACAAACACTGTCTAGCATCCATCGCCGGCTGCCGGCTCATGTGCACAGCATACTTCCTAGTTTCTGTGTGTCACATGACATACAGGAAGTATGCCGTGCATTAGATCCTGCAGGAGAATAAGTGGATAGACGGGCATTGCTGGACTCTTCCTGGAAGGTATGTTCAGAACTGCCGCAGCTTGGGGGACAGAGGGGCCACAGAGAAAGACCCAAAGCGGGGACATAGAGACACACAAAGGGCCACAAAGGGGGCACAAAAATACAAAATGAGGACACAGAGAGACACAGGGGGTGCACAAAGAGAGACGGGACAGAGAGACACAGGGATCAAAGCTTGATTTGAAGAAAATTGTGAATCAAATCGAAATCATGATTTCGAACAGAAATCGCTTAATTCAATTTTTCCTAAAATCTTTCAGGCCTAGCAAGCACTGACTAAATCATTTATACAAACTTGTTAAAATGAAGCACTTTTTTTTATTACATTATTTTCACTGGAGTTCCTCTTTAAAACCCAATTTTCCCAAATGGTAGTGAGGAAGCAGCCAGTTTCTCATCAGAAACCGCCTCCATTTTCACACTATATTTCATAGCACAGTTGTAATCTGTCCAATCCAAGTCCGTGAGATTCTGTGTATTGATACATCACTAAGTTTGTTTGCTCAGGTGTGTGCCTGATAATACACCTTCCTTCACACTGCACAGTGTCACCATTTCAGCAGTTGCTGATTCTAGTGGCAGTAGTTACTCGCTATTCAAAAGGTGTTTGATTAACAGTACTTAAGAATCATATCCTGTTGCACAAAAATAACAAATGTCAGCTAAAGTATACATGTATTCCATGTGAACGTCCCGTCTGATGGAAGGCGAGCAGTTGGGCTTTATTTACTTAGTAGATTGTAGTGTCTTGACCATTGTGTATTTGATAACATAAGGATACATTGTAAGCTTAAAGGAATTTTCCGCCTTTTTAGATAACTTTAATCACTGGCTTATAGATTTTCATTCAGAAATAGTATTATGCCTGGTACACACTATGCAATGTCCCGTCAGAGAGTCAAATCGATTATTTCCGTTGTCCAATCGGATTTCTGATAATTTTTCTGATTGATTTTCTGATCACTCAGTTACAAAATCGATCAGAAAAACGATTGGAAATCACATCGGAAATAATCGATTCGACCCATTTATCTAAGAGGAAATTGCATGGTGTGTACCAGGCATAAGTTAGCCTGGAGTTGAACTATTTAGTGTGATTTATATCTTCCCGAGACTCCATGGGTAAGGACCCTTCACCAGACAATGATGCTTTCCTGTCTCCTGTACAGTTATCTCTGCAGCTTCAGAAGGAAAGTTCTATGTCCTGCACAAACTGGAACTTCAGTGACAGGAATGTGAACGCACTGATTTTAATGTGGCCACCCTTAACCCTCCTGACGGTCTATTAGAAACCGCCAGGGGGCAGCGCAGCAGTTTTTTTTTTTTTTTTAAATCATGTAGAGAGCCTAGGGCTCGCTACATGATAGCCGCTGTGCAGCGGCATTCAAAGAACGGGATTTCCTGGAGAGCTTCCCTGTCGCCATGGTGACAGGCGGGATGACGTCATCGACGTCGTGACGTCAAAGGGAGTCCTGATCCACCCCTCAGCGCTGCCTGGCACTGATTGGCTAGGCAGCGCACGGGGTCTGGGGGGGGGGGGTGGAGGCGCGGCGATGGGCGTGTAGCGGCAGTGATCGGAATGCACACGTAGCTAGCAAAGTGCTAGCTGCGTGTTGAAAAAAAAAAAAATTATGTAAATCGGCCCAGCAGGGCCTGAGAAATCCTCCTGCGCGGCATCGCCCGAGCTCAGCTCGGGCCCACCGCCAGGAAGGTTAAAGGACATCTGATGTGATATACTGAGATAGACCTGTGTATATACTGTGCCAAGCACACAAATAACAATGCTGTGTTCCTTTTTTTCTTTCCTTGCCTGAAAGAGTTAAACATTTAGGTATGAACGTGACAGTTTCTGCCTGGGTCGGGACTGGGTCGGACTATTGCATAACGCTCACTGATGAGGAATTACAGTCATAAATCTTTTTTTCCTGGCAGTAAATGGCTTCCGAGAGCAGGAAAGAGATAAAAAGGGTCATTAGTTCATAGATTTTTAGCTCTGGCATACTTGAATGAAGGTGTCATTGAGCAGAAATGATAAAACCGGAATAACTAAAAAAGTAGATTTAGATTTAAATTTAAAATAAAACTGAGGGATGTCTTAAAACATCATTTTTAGGAGGAGGAGAATAGATGCTATTGTTTATCTCATCAGTTTATTTTCACCTTGGATGTCCTTTAAAGTGTACCCGAGCTGAAGATCGGATCAAAAAGAAAATACTTGCCTATGAAGAGGGAAGCCTCTGGATCCCGTAGAGGTTTCCCGCTGCGTCCTCCGGTCACCCGTCGCCGCTCACTGACCCCCCAATGATTTCCAACAAGGGCTTGTCATTAATCTGGTCGGGCCGCATTCCAGTTCAGGCACAAACGCAGCCTTACCCGTGTCACTGCACAGGTGCGGCCGTGAATGTGTGTATGCACAATTAGACTCTGCAGTTGTTGTTTAGGAATCACAGCGTTTAGTCTTCTTGTACAATCCTGATCTCTGCTTACATTGCTTCTGAATGGAGCAGGTCAGAGGAGCGCTCTGCTAGTGTTACAGGAAATTGATCATATTTACATTATTCCAGTATCAAAAAAGGCAGATTTGAGGGTTATCTTTCAGTTTCCTTGACCCTCACAGATCAGGGGTTTTTGGCACATGGACGCCCAGCTCTATTAGGCTCCACCATAGATCGGAGCACAAGGTGCTTACTTTGTTTTTACAGTTCCTCTTTAACGCAGTCTTAAAGTGGAATGAAACCCAGCATTTCTTCTTTGCGCAAAAAAATTAGTTACAGCATATTATATACAACCAGCATTTTTTTTACTATAACAGCATTCAAAGGGCTACACACAAGGCTTGAGGGCTCGTTCCTACTATCGCGAATCCGCATGCGTCTTGCGTATGCGGATTTGCATAGACAATATAAGTGAATGGGCCTGTTTCCACTTATGCGTCTGCGGGAGCGTTTTATTGGGCGGAGAAAATCTGCACGGAACACCCTGCAGAATTCGCCTGCGTGTGGAATGCAGGCGAATCGCACACAATATATTTCAGTGTTCTCCCCAGAATTTTTTTCCAGCCGGGTGGCATAAAATAGTAGCCGGGTGGCATGAAAAAGTAGCCGGGTGGGGCGAGTTGAAGATGCAGGGCAACTGTGCTTACAGCATAGGAGGTGGTGAGGAGGTGAGCCGATGACAGCCGGGTGGTCACCAAATCTAGCCGGGTGGAGCACCCGGCTAAAAGAGCCTGGGGAGAACACTGCATTTAATAGGATAATCGCATGCGTTTTCCCCATGCGTTTTTTGCCGCGAATTCGCATAGGTACCAATGTAAATTCACACAGGCAGTGACATGGTTAAAATCGCATATACCCTCACCTATGCGAATTTGCGGCAAAAAAACGCATGGGGAATCGCATCCGCATGCGATTTCATCAGCGGTGGAATCCAGGCGATTCCGCACTGCAATAGTGGAAACGAGCTCTGAAAGTTCAGTGCAGAGAAATCTGGACGCATCAGAAGTGTAGATAATGTTGTCTTGTGTTTACTTAATTGTATCAAGTGAGGAATGTGACTGATTCTCTGACTGTGCAGAAGCTCCTGGACACAGACAGACACTCAAAGCATTTCTGCTTTCAATACATAATGAATAAAACCAATCAGGCAGGGCTGGATAGCCCATAGGGAACAGAGCAAAGGGACAGAACCAATTTGTGCCCACCAAACTAGTCGCCACCCAGCGACGGCGAACACACAACGGCGGAAACGAAGTAGGAAACGCAATCGCAAGAATGGCGATTGCCAATAGCGACACAAGACTGAGCAGGACAGAGCACAAGGGTAGCAAAGGCACAGCAAATCATACAAAGAGAAAGATAAAGAAAATAACAAACGCTAGCTGAATGCGAACACCACACTCATTCGCAACAGTGCACGCGTTCGTGCGCGGTCTCCGCGTGTTACGCACAACAGAGACAAGCACGCCTAACTAACCAAAGACAGACAAACACGAAACGGAGAACGCGAGCGCTTGCTTAACGGTTACCTCACCGAGCCTACAGCAAGCGTTCGTATCAGACAAGACAGACAAACGTAAAACAGGAACTAGGCATAAAGGACCCACCACTCTTCCGTCACAGCAAGTGTGATCCAAGCAGAAACACAGATCAGAAAGATCCACAGCCGCTACCGCTAGCGGTTAGTGCGATCCAGGAAGACAGATCAGAAGGATCCACAGCACCAGCTCCAGAGACTAGTGCGATCCAGGAAGACAGATCAGAAGGATCCACAGCACTAGCGCAAGGCGAGTGCGATCCATGGAAGACAGTTCAGAAGGATCCACAGCACTAGCGCAAGGCGAGTGCGATCCAGGGAAGACAGATCAGAAGGATCCACAGCACTAGCGCAAGGCGAGTGCGATCCAGGGAAGACAGATCAGAAGGGGCTACCCGTAACAACCGCTGTTCCGGTTAGCACCCAGACACACAGAACGACTTCCTATCGACCACCACTGGGACAGGACAGTCGCAACAGACAAACAAACAGACAAGTAATCCTAACGGCACTAAAGAAACTGCCTAGTGCAGTCCCCAGAATTACTCTAAGATAACTTCAACAAGAAGTAGCATGGCTGACACTCACTAGGAGTGTGTACTACAAACCCTGAAGGAATGACCAGCAAAGGACTGTGGGTAATCCCAACCTTTATACTGCCAGTCATCACAGGAGGCAGGTAGGGGATTTGCATAACGAATGTATGCAAATTCCTCAGCAGCAAGCTGCAATACTGACAAAAGGTCTCTTTTAAAGAGACCTGCAGAATGCAGACCTGAACAGTGGTCAAAAAGCTGCCTGTCTGCACAGGCAGCTGAGCAGATTCTCACAGTACCCCCCCTTCTAGGGTCGAATTCCAGACGACCCTCAAAACTGATATCTCCAAACCACTTTAACAGAAGACTTATGAAGGTCGGGACAGCCCGACAAGGTCCAATTCCAGAGTCAGTCCACCCGAAACCGACCTCATCGGAAACAGAAGCCACCGAAACATGCCCATCAGCACTACAAGTCTCAGCGTAACACCCATCAGGACTGTGGATACCAGAGAAGAAGCCATCGACACCCTCCAGACAATACCCACCACCTTCCAAGGAGCGTCCGAAAATACCAAATCTGCCACAAAACCTGTTCGAAGTGTCTCTTTCAAAACAAAAGCCGCTGTTGATCGTATTCAGGGTACCAAGCAAAACTTCTCTCGGAATCTCCCAGAACGCCTTGAAGCTCCGCAGAGATTCCAAGAAGCCAGAACGCTCACCAGGCTCACATGGAGAGCTACCAAGCACCCCCATGGAACCTATGACAGTTCCAGATTCAGAATTAGCAGGACACCCATCAAGATCAGGACTTTCAGGGACCACTTCTGGGCATGCAAGCAGGCAGGCTAAATCAGAACATGTCTTCACCTAGGAAGCATCTGAGTACGCTGGTAACCGAGGCACACTTGGGCTTTCTGGGTCACAGAGCACACTGGGGTACACCAGCACAGGAGAAACCTCAGGACATGTCGGGGAACTGCCAACCTCCGAGTCCGGCACGACCAAAACCAGGACCGGGCAGAAAATCATCACGAGTAGAGGTCACAGGTACTGGTATTTCAAAAGAAGACTCGGTCTCAGGCTTAGAGATCTCAATGACTGTAATGGTATCTGACAGAAATTCATCATTGACTACCCATGACTGAAGCTCCACCAGAGCTGAAAAGGTAGCCAGCAAGGCAGCAATGCCTACGGAAGAGGGCAACATCTCAGAAGGACTTGGGGGGCAGGAAACATCTCCTACAAGTTCTGCACCCTTTGGGAGGAACTCGGAGACCTCCAGAACATCAAACAAGACCTCAGGAACATCATTTTTCAAGTTTTCTGAGAAGGATTCTGAACTATCCATGTTACAGGGCAAAACTGGAACTTTATTTTGTGAACAGGGCAGATGTCCCAGGAATGCTTCCACCATAACCTGAGACTGAACTTCATCATAATTAGCGGGATGTACAGGAATATTTACTGGAACACACACTGACTCCCTAACTTCATTCTCACTGTACCCAGAATTCTGTGTGGCAGTCAAACTAGCTTGTAACTCCAAAACTGCAGAAAAACAGGTGAGTATAGTGGCAATACCTAGACGAGCCTCTAGGGACACTGCAGGGGATTCTAAGTAAGGCCACATTGACTCATCCAGAGTACAGGGTGCAGAATCAGCACTTCCCTCAGAGCAAGATAGGGGCTCACAAACGTCAGTGTGAAAGGAAAACATGTTTTCATTCATGGTACAGGGCAGGTTCAGAGAAAGCGTCTCTGAATAAGGCAAAGAAGGTTCAGCATCAGATTCGCAAAACCGAAGTGCTGTCTCACTCTTAGATTCGGCTAACAATGTCGAATCCGTGGAGTCAGAACGCAAAACCTGTGAATCAAAAATCACTTTAGGTTGTGAAACTGATGCTTCCATAGCGCAAACCTCCGCGATCTGCGAAGCAGACAGTAAGGTGTTTAGGACAGAAACACTGGAGCAACTGTCACCAGGCAATGGGCCCTTACAGGTGTGAACAGGGTGAGACAGAGACTCATTAGCAGAAGAAATAGCGACATCAACAGGATAAACTTTATTAGGCATATTAATTTTACTTTTGACGCTGCATAGTCGAGAAATTTTCCCCATAGCAGGGTCAAAGACGAAAAATCTCAAAGATCTGTTTCTAAATGATAAAGGATCCCACACATCCTTGAGGAAACCGGCAGACTCATGCCGATCACAATCTGCAGGAACATCCGAGAAACCGGCATCAGATCGCACAGATTCAGACTGCACACTGTCAGGAGCGAATCCTTCAGGATTCGCACAGGAATCAACCACAGCGGCACACTCATTCATTTCAGATTGCACAAAGTCAAAACTCTCATGCTTTACCCCAGAAAGGCAGGAACAATCATCCGACAACGATGTCTCTTTATTGGAATCAATTGGTTGGTGTGTGTGCGCAACTCATCCAAAATCGTCTGCCACACATAAATCACCAGATCCACATCACCCTCGTCACATTCATCAGAATCAATCAAAAGGTACATGGAATCGAGACAATCATTCAAGACATCCTCGCTTTTTGCGATGTAAAAATCGCAAAAGGCTTTCCAATCAAAATCGAATTCTTCCAGCAAGGCCCCAACATCCCAGGAAGCAAATGGGGGTTCAAACAGGCCAGTATCCAGATAATCTCCATATGGGTGGAGTTCAGGAACAAGAACAGATTTTTTAACTGCTTTAATATAGTGTGCGATCCTACCTATAATAGGATCCACATACGCTTTTGTCTCAGGCAATGACATCTGAAGCAAATCAAAGGTTCCCTCTGCCCTGGGAATTTTGGTTTGGCTGGTCATTCTGTAACTAATGTGGAATCGTCTCCGTGGTCAGCGCACCAGGCGTGCGCTGACGCGGCGGATTTCCTCCACAAGCGTATAGTTAAGGACACCCAGGCTAGGTGCTATGCTCCCGCAGAGGGCAATTCCCACCGGCAGATGGCGCTGTGGAGTGCAGGCGAACACAGCCGCTGCACAGCCACAGATGCCAAATGAGAATTGTACAGATCCAGGACAAGGTACAATCAGGCAGGGCTGGATAGCCCACAGGGAACAGAGCAAAGGGACAGAACCAATGTGTGCCCACCAAACTAGTCGCCACCCAGCAACGGCGAACACACAACGGCGGAAATGATGTAGGAAACGCAATCGCAAGAATGGCGATTGCCAATAACGACACAAGACTGAGCAGGACAGAGCACAAGGGTAGCAAAGGCACAGCAAATCATACAAAGAGAAAGATAAAGAAAACAACAAACGCTAGTTGAACGCGAACACCGCACTCATTTGCAACAGTGCACGCGTTCGTGCGCAGTCTCCGCGTGTTACGCACAACAGAGACAAGCACGCCTAACTAACCAAAGACAGACAAACACGAAACAGAGAACGCGAGCGCTTGCTTAACGGTTACCTCACCGAGCCTACAGCAAGCATTCGTATCAGACAAGATAGACGTAAAACAGGAACTAGGCATAAAGGACCCACCGCTTTTCCGTCAGAGCAAGTGTGATCCAAGCAGAAACACAGATCAGAAAGATCCACAGCCGCTACCGCAAGCGGATAGTGCGATCCAGGAAGACAGATCAGAAGGATCCACAGCACCAGCTCCAGAGACTAGTGCGATCCAGGAAGACAGATCAGAAGGATCCACAGCACTAGCGCAAGGCGAGTGCGATCCATGGAAGACAGATCAGAAGGATCCACAGCACTAGCGCAAGGCGAGTGCGATCCAGGGAAGACAGATCACAAGGATCCACATTACTAGCGCAAGGCGAGTGCGATCCAGGGAAGACAGATCAGAAGGGGCTACCCGTAACAACCGCTGTTCCGGTTAGCACCCAGACACACAGAACGACTTCCTATCGACCACCGCTGGGACAGGACAGTCGCAACAGACAAACAAACAGACAAGTAATCCTAACAGCACTGAAGAAACTGCCTAGTGCAGTCCCCAGAATTACTCTAAGATAACTTCAACAAGAAGTAGCATGGCTGACACTCTCTAGGAGTGTGTGTACTACAAACCCTGAAGGAATGACCAGCAAAGGACTGTGGGTAATCCCAACCTTTATACTGCCAGTCATCACAGGAGGCAGGTAGGGGATTTGCATAACGAATGTATGCAAATTCCTCAGCAGCAAGCTGCAATACTGACAAAAGGTCTCTCTTAAAGAGACCTGCAGAATGCAGACCTGAACAGTGGTCAAAAAGCTGCCTGTCTGCACAGGCAGCCGAGCAGATTCTCACAAGAACCTAATATTTCCACATACTTCATTTCTTAAGTTTTAAAAGAATGTTTCCTGGTGTTGTTTTTGAGAAATTCATAATTACTTTAACAGTGCCCAGTGTGTCGCAATCCTTTTTGTTTGATTCCATGTTTTAACCCCACCCCTTTTCCTCTGAATACTTGGTTAGAATTCACAGCACATTACACACTTTACATTCTGTAGCAGTGTAGTGGATTGTTTATTCAAAGGTTTTTTTCATTATAAGAGCTGGTGTGAAATACACAACTGGGTGCAAGTCTGAAGTAGGGAAAAAACAGATACTCACCTATGGAGAGGAAAGGCTCTGGGTTCAAAAAGCCTTCCCATTCCTCTCGTGGCCCCCTCGTTCTAGCGCAGTCACCCTTTTTTTTTAGTTTTCACTTCAGACTTTTAGCCTGCTTACACACTAAGACGTTACAGGCGCACGTTAGTGCAGCCTGTAACGCTCCCCCAACGCACAGCAATGTAACACAAGTGGGCTGTTCACACTGCCCACGTTGCGTTACATGTAATGCTGCATGTTCTTCCGAAAGTGCAGCATACTATAGCGTTACAGCGGCTTAAGCCGCGTTAGACTGTTTGCACATGCTCAGTCATGTTGGGGAGGAGAGGAGAGCGGCCAGGCACATGGCTAATTAATATTCACTGCACGTTGTGACATGCAGTGTTTACTTCCTGGTACGGCCGCTCTGTGCGGCGATTGGCCGGCGGGACCACATGATGGCGCATGCGTCCAAGAGTACGCATCACGGATGCCAGAGTGAGCTGCACAACGCGGCTCACTCTGACGCCCACATCGAACAGCACCAGGCCTTGCGTTAGGTGCACGTTATGCGACCTTAACGTAGCACCTAACGCAACGTCTTGGTGTGCAAGTAGCCTTAGAGTTTTAAAGTGAACCCAAGGTGAAAATACAAAAACAACTACACATAAGTGTACATGTTAATATGTGCAACTCAGGTGGGTACAAGCACTGGTCAGATAAACATAACAAAACAAACAAACCACTACCAGTATATGCTGTTCAACCACCTTATTTATTGAAAGGTCAATTCACTAGGTCATCACAATGAGACCTATCAATCGTTATATATTTTGCACACAATTATAATGCATATTATAATTATAATTGACATTAACCATGTCAATTCCGCACATGGGGAGGAGCAGACACGGACCCCTACAGTGCCAAAAGATTAAAGCATCGAATATGCCGAGCAATTAGCATATTAGATGCTTTAATCTTTTGGCACTGTAGGGGTCTTTTTCTGCTCCTCCCCATGTGCGGAATTGACATGGTTAATTTGGTTGCAATCTAGGTCCTATACTGTGCGCAGTCCCCTGAGACATTCCTGTCTAGACATGGTTGGGGAATTCCCCGTATAATGAATATCTGTGCATTATAATTGTGTGCAAAATATATAACTATTGATAGGTCTCATTGTGATGACCTAAACAGCATATACTGGTAGTGGTTTGTTTGTTTTGCCAAGGTGAAAATAAACTGATGAGATAAACTATTATATTTATCCTCCTACTCCTCAAAATGACTTTTTTTAAGTATCCCAGGGTTTTCTTTTATATTTAAGAATTCACAAATAGGTTGAATTTTTTACTGTCTCTAATCAGTAGCAGTCTATTTACCATTTCAGCCCGCAGGGATTTTTCACCTTATGCATCAGAGCAATTTTCACCTCCCAATTATTCACTAATAACTTCATCACTACTTATCACAATTCATTGATCTATATCTTGTTTTTTCTGCCACTAATTAGGCTTTCTTTGGGTGGTACATTTTGCTAAGAATTATTTTTTTTATAAATGCATTTTAACAGGATTAATAAGAAAAAAATTGAAAAAATGTGTGATTTCTCAGTTTTCGGCCATTATAGCTTTAAAATAATTCACGCTACCATAATTAAAACCTATGTATTTTATTTGCCCGTTTGTCTAGGTTATGACACCATTTAAATTTTGTCCCTATCACAATGTATGGCGCCAATATTTTATTTGGAAATAAAGGTGTATTTTTTCCTTTTTGCATCCATCACTATTTACAACTTGATAATTTAAAAAATGTTCGTAGTATACCCCCTTCAAATGCATATAAAAATTTCAGACCCGTTAGGTAACTATTTATGTCCCTTGAGTTTTTTTTTCTCCTTATGCTTCTTGCTAAGGGGAAGCACAAGGGGGATGCGGACATTTTTACGTGCAGAAAGACTGAAGCCTCTAGTAAGAGCGCTTCGGTTTTTCTGCTGGGGACACGTATCGGTGATCGGGAACCATGTTCCCGTTTGCTGATCCCAGGGCTACCGGGGGACACCACGTGGGTGCACCCACGATTCGCACGCCGAAGCGCGGCACCGCAGCAGAGCAGCCGCCCCGGACTTGCTTCACGTCCGGGGCGGCAGAAATGGTTAAAGAGAATCTGTACTCTAAAATTCTTACAATAAAAAGCATACGATCCTATTCATTTTGTTCTCCTGGGCTCCTCCGTGCTGTTTCTGCCACTCCCTGCTGCAATCCTGGCTTGTAATTGCCAGTTTTAGGCAGTGTTTACAAACAAAAGACATGGCATGTGATAGGCTGAGAGGAGCTCAGTCTGTGACTCACACAGAGCCTGCAGGGGGCGTGGAGAGGGTGTTTATAACTTCTATCCTATCACAAGCAGAGCTGCACATTCCAGCCTGAGTGCCTGAGCCCGACAGACGACAGAAGATTAGATTGTATAACAGAGATAATACAGCCACTGTGCAACTAGGAAAGGCTGCAGTAAGACACACCACATTAGAACAGGTATAGGAACTTATAGGATAGATGAAATAGGGCTGAACATTTTGTTACAGAGACTCTTTAAGTGTCCCAGAGTGAAAATACATGAACTATTGACCTTGTCTTACCTCTCCCCTGTCCTCAGAAGTTGTATTCTGATGAAAAAACTTTTATGGTTGTAATTTGCTTATCAGTGAGGCTTGCTATATTCCTGACAAGCTACTGACAAGGCAGAAGCTGTCACTTCCTTGCATAGCAATTAACTCTTTCAGGCAGCAAAATAAAACAATTAAAACAGCCTGATTATTAATATGCTTTGCACTGTACATACACGTTTATCTCATGGAAAGCAATAGTATGGACATGCACACCTGAATAATGTGTGGTGTGCTAGCATCAGGGAAAATGATAAACCATTAAACACAAAAAGAAAGACGAATCCCTGATATAAAATTGCTGCACTACCATTCATGGTACAAAAAGAAGTTTATTGAAACATTAAACAGGTTTAATGTTTCAATAAACTTCTTTTTGTACCATGAATGGTAGTGCAGCAATTTTATATCAGGGATTCTTTTTTCTTTTTGTGTTTACACCGTTTATCTCATCATGTCACATATCGCCTCGGGTACACTTTAACCCTTATGATGGTTGCTTTCTTGCCGATTGTTTGTAGGCACAGACCAGGCCCGATCAGAACAGTGCAGTGCTGATCAGGCATTGGTCCGGTCATCCCAGCACACGGCAAGGTTATCAGCTCTCTGCAGGGATGACAGGTCAGGTGCCTGATCAGTACAGTAGCGTACCTTCAAATCCAGGAACAGCACAGTACAGAAGAACAGGAAATGTTCTGCTGAGAGACACTTACTGATAAAAATATAAGACATTCCCTGAAAATAAGCCCTAGCACATCTTTTAGAGCACAATTTAAAGAGGAGCTGTTAGGTATAAGGTCTCAGAGAAAAAAAACACATATATCAGTAGCTAAATATTGGCTGTACTTTCATTACATATACATTTCACTGTCCACGTTTGGATTTCACAGAATTGTTATATAGTATATGCAGAGAATGATGCTCCTGACAGCTCATGGCAGGTTCCATGTTTGTCTATCTCCTATGAAGCCAATTGTGTCATCATGTCCTCCCTGCTTCCTGATGATTCCACTCACAAAAAAGATCATAATGGACAACACTACTGTGCAGTGAACATTAATTAGCCATGTGGCTAGGAACAATAGCGGACTCATGCAGTATACTCTGCCCTGTGATTTTTCAGTGCTGTGAGCTGGGCTGCATTACAAGCTGCTGTAATATGAGCCTGTAACTTCGAGGGGAGGACCCAAGGTGGGGAGAAGTAGCCCCAGAATACTTTGCAGTATGTTATGCGGCCTCTCGTACTTTTAAGAGCTTGGGAATAACAGCCTTGCTGTTCAGCACACATCAAAAGTAAGAGAGATTTTGTAACTTCAGTATTGCCTTTTTGGCTTCCTTCTAAACTGTTTAACACAGGAGAATAGAGGTTTAAATTAGCTTTTGCAGCCTGACAGTTACTCTTTAATATATGACATTGTCTTATTTTCAGGGAAACGTGTACAGTGGGTTGCAAAAGTATTCGGCCCCCTTGAAGTTTTCCACATTTTATCATATTACTGCCACAAACATGAATCAATTTTATTGGAATTCCACATGAAAGACTAACACAAAGTGTTGTACACATGAGAAGTGGAACGGAAATCATACATGATTCCAAACATTTTTTACAAAGAAATAACTGAAAAGTGGTGTGTGCATAATTATTCGGCCCCCATTGATCTGAGTGCAGTCAGTTGCCTATAGACATTGCCTGATGAGTGCTAATGACTAAATAGAGTGCACCTGTGTGTAATCTAATGTCAGTACAAATACAGCTGCTCTGTGAGGGCCTCAGAGGTTGTCTAAGAAAATATTGGGAGCAATAACACCGTGAAGTCCAAAGAACACACAAGACAGGTCAGGGATCAAGTTATTGAGAAATGTATCGCAGGCTTAGGCTACAAAAAGGTTTCTAAAGCCTTGAACATCCCACGGAGCACTGTTTAAGTGATCATTCAGAAATGGAAGGTGTATGGCACAACTGTAAACCTACCAAGACAAGGCCATCCACTTAAACTCACAGGCCGAACAAGGAGAGCGCTGATCAGAAATGCAGTCAAGAGGCCCATGGTGACTCTGGACGAGCTGCAGAGATCTACAGCTCAGGTGGGAGACTCTGTCCATAGGACAACTATTAGTCATGCACTGTACAAAGTTGGCCTTTATGGAAGAGTGGCAAGAAGAAACGCATTGTTAACAGAAAGCATAAGAAGTCCCGTTGGCAGTTTGCCACAAGCCATGTGGGGGACACAGCAAACATGTGGAAAAAGGTGCTCTGGTCAGATGAGACCAAAATGAAACTTTTTGGCCAAAATGCAAAACGCTATGTGTGGCAGAAAACGAACACTGCACATCATTCTGAACACACCATCCCCACTGTCAAATATGGTGGTGGCAGCATCATGCTCGGGGGTGCATCTCTTCAGCAGGGACAAGAAAGCTGGTCAGAGTTGATGGGAAGATGGATGGAGCCAAATACAGGGCAAACTTGGAAGAAAACCTCTTGGAGTCTGCAAAAGACTTGAGACTGGGGCGGAGGTTCACCCTACAGCAGGACAATGACCCTAAACATAAATCCAGGGCAGCAATGGAATGGTTTAAAACAAAACATATCTATGTGTTAGAATGGCCCCGTCAAAGTCCAGATCTAAATCCAATTGAGAATCTGTGGCAAGATCTGAAAACTGCTGTTCACAAACGCTGTCCATCTAATCTGACTGAGCTGGAGCTGTTTTGCAATGAAGAATGGGCAAGGATTTCAGTCTCTAGATGGCAAAGCTGGTAGAGACATACCCTAAAAGACTGGCAGCTGTAATTGCAGCAAAAGGTGGTTCTACAAAGTATTGACTCAGGGGGCGTATAATTACGCACACCCCACTTTGCAGTTATTTCTTTGTAACAAATGTTTGGAATCATGTATGATTTTCGTTCCACTTCTCATGTGTACACCACTTTGTATTGGTCGTTCACATGGAATTCCAATAAAATGGATGCATGTTTGTGGCAGTAATGTGACAAAATGTGGAAAACTTCAAGGGGGCCGAATACTTTTGCAACCCACTGTATGTATGTACAAGGCTTTAGTTACTACTTTATAATGTAGTGCACTACAGCAGGGTTATAAAGTTTCTTTTCTAGGTTTAGTGTATCTATTTAGAATGGTCAGGATTTATAATGTGCTGATTTAGTACTTATATAATGAAACGAACAAAAAGGGCGCTGACAAAAGACGGAGCCCAGATTATGAAAAATACAGTGCAGTTCAGCCATCAGAAATAGCTGGCAGCCGAATTGCACCTTACCCCTGAGACCATGGCAGCCTGGAGGGGTAACGCCACCGGGAAATTTGCTATAGCGGGGTGAGACGTTTGTTGGCTTCACCCAGCACCCCAGATTTCCCGGGGTCTTTTGCATGTATGCCTTATATATATACTGCAATTCCCACATAGCAGTTGTGTTATACTGAATGTGGAGTCCACCCCATGAAAAAATTACCTTCATTTCATTCCATGTGACATTTTCACTCGGTGACTGGTACAAATTAGGTACCGTCAATGGGCACCTTTAGGCCAGTTTTACACTTGTTTTTTGTGTTGTGGTGGGGTGCGGCAGGAGCGAAAAACAACAATTCTATCACCCTGTGGCAGAGAGCGCCCCCCTGTGCCTGCTCATTGACGTGCTCCCTGCTGGACAGGAAGTACATCACTGGGATTTCCATCAGTCTGCACATGCGCGCCGCGATGCACCGCACTCCGGCGTTTACACGTACTGTGTCACCCATAGACTTCATTTATCAAAGCACCGTGCTTTAAGCGTAGTGCTTGCGGTAATGGGCTGCTGTCCTTGCATCGGATCAGATATTTCTGGCACACCGCAGTAGGCTGCAATAAGTGTGAAAGTCTCCATAGACTTTTATTATTTTTATGAACCCTTGCGGCAGCAAAGGGCAATGCAATGCAACTTTCCCTTGTGACTGTAAAAGGGGCCTCAGGCTTATCGGCCCTTCCAGTCAAGTTGACTAGAGTCTAGACCAGCCTTTCTCAACCTTTTTACCCTGGAGGAATCCTGCAAATACTTTTTGGATCTCAAGGAACCCCTGCAAGTAATTTATTGATATAAAGGACCCCCTGAAATTATTTTGCAGGTGGCATGGTCTTTAAACGCTGGTGTGGCTGTTAATGGCCTTCTACAGTGCCCTTCATTATAATATCTCTTTAATACAATAATATAATACAATACTCTGTCTGTCATACGTGACCCAACACCCACGATGGGGAAAATGCCAAGGAACCCCTGCAGAATACTCAAGGAACCCTGGTTGAGAAAGCCTGGTATAGACTATAGAAGTGATATCGGATTCTGACTGTGGTAGGCCTTTAGATTGTGAGCCCTCCAAGTGACAGTTATTAGCAGGAACATTGTTATGTTCTTTGTAACCTGCTGCAGAAAATGTCTGTCAGTGCTGTACTGTATAAATGCATCATAAAACAAGTAATTTATGACAGCCATCCAGAAAGTGAAAGCCATTTGCTCTTACTGCATCCGTCGTGCTAAGTATTTTTTCTGTATAATTTAATTTGCTTCTGTCAGGCTCATCTGTTCTTCTCCTGCGCCGCTTGTGACTGTAGAACGCCGATAACTGTTTGTTCAAAAAAAAAATCCCTGATCTCTCCTGACTGATGAGTGTGACACTACAACAAAGGGATTGAAAACTTCGTAAAAAGATATAATGGAGGTAATTACCGTATGTGAAGAAATAAGTAGACAATAGACTTTGGCCTCGTTCACATCAGGGACGTTTCTGTGCGCTTTTCACAGCGCATTTTCCTGTGCGTTCTGCAAGGTATTGATTTTCCCATGTAACTAAATGTGCCTTGTTCACATCTATGCGCTGCGCTGAGCAGCATTACAAAATTGTAGTGTTGCATGCATTTCTGTGCATTGAGCTGTAAAGCACACATCAATGCAAGTGAATACATTGAGCTGTAAAGCACACATCAATACAAGCGCGTAGAAGCGCATGCGTTTTTTTATCCTTAAGTGGAAAAAAAATTACATTTACATATGAAAACAAAGCTTTATTGACACCTGCTACAATAAGAAAAACGGGCTTAAAAAAAAGCGCAGTGCAACGCACTGAAGCGCGCCCAAGCGCATGCGTTTTTTAACATGCGCTTTTACACATTTTTCTGTGCTCAATGTGAACGAGGCCTAAAATTTAAATAAAATGTTTCCATAACTGTTACATAGTTATTTGGGTTGAAAAAAGACATACGTCCATCGAGTTCAACCAGAGAACAAAGTACAACACCAGCCTGCTCCGTCACATATCCCTGTTGAACTGGTTAATTGGAAATGGTTGCTACTTTCTGGATGACCCTAATATCACAAATGGTATTACAGAATTGTTGTATGTCAGTATTTTACCCTCTAGATGGCACTGTTGCATTGATAACATTTCTGGAAAGGACACTTTATTCAGGACTTCAAATTGCAAGCTTTTTTCTATATCTTGTATTTTACAGTACATCTCTGCTGTAATGCCTGGCACACACCATGCAATTTCCCGTCAGATATACAGGTCAAATTCATAATTTGCGACAGGTCTGATCTGATTTCCAATCGTTTTGCTGATGGATTTTCTGATCACTTCTATACAAAATTGATCAGAAAAATGATCGGAAATCAGATTGGACCTGTCACAAATTGTTTATTTGACCAGTTTATCTGCTGGGGAATTGCATGGTGTGTACCAGACATTAGGCCTCTTTCACATGTGAGGCTGAAGGGTATGAATTCGCCACCTGTCAGCTACTCCTACGCACCGGCCAGGCGCCAGCTAGTGGTGGAGAGGCGGCCACCATATTAACAAGGAACTGTAGTGAAAATAACTTAATTACTAAAATTGCGTATTGTTTTTACAATATTAATTTATAAATGATTTAGTCAGTGTTTGCCTCTTGTAAAATCTTTCCTCTCCCTGATATTTCTTCTGATATTTATCCCAGGTGGTGACAGATTTAGTCCTGCCAGTTGATCTGTACAGATTGTTACTGAAAGTTCTATGCACAGAGGGAGATGCTGCTTGCTTGGCAGTTGGAAAAAGACATTTTTTCCCACAATGCAACAGGATTCACAGACAGCAAACTTGTCAGGACCTAGGTCATGACATCACACTGTGGGAGGGGTTTCACCACAGTATCAGCTGTACAGACCTCCCTGATAAACTATTTGAGAAAAGGTATGATTACTTTTTGGAAAGGGGGTATCAGCTGATTGGAATGTAAAGTTCAATCTCAAGTTAAAGAAAGCCCAAGGTGGGCTAATAGAATTACCGTATTTTCGGGACTATAAGACGCTCCTGACCATAAGATGCACCTAGGTTTAGAGGACAGAAAACCAAGGGAAAAAAATATACACTAAACCTGGTGCATCCATGGCGAAGGGGCATCTTGTGGATTATGCCCCCTTTGTACCTCATGCCCCCTTAATCTCCCTGTGTCCTCCTCTGTCCCACGTGTCCACCTCTGTACTCCTTGTGTCCTCCTCTATGCCTCTCTGTGTTCCCGTGTCCTCCCTTTGTCCCCCTGTGCCCTCCTCTGCATGGGCACAGTACAGGGAGTCCACGACACTGCGGCAGGTTGGAGGCTCATAGTGGCAGGTGTTCACAAGTCAGGAACTCCCTGCATTTGGACTATAAGACGCAGTGACTTTTTTCCCCTGCTTTTGGGGGAGAAAAAGTGAGCCCCTCCGTTGGCTTGCATTGTCTCCTTTTCACTTTTGTGACCTCTCAGCTGAAAGCCATCGTGATTGGTATAATTTCTTTGCATCCTTTGTGAGCCTTGTACACATGTTGCTTGGCGGGGATTGGCACCCCTCAGGTGACATTGCAGGGCTGAGGCTGTACAGATGCCTTGCTAGCCTGCAGGCTAGTGACATTTTCTGTACCTATAGATTGTTGGGTGGAGGAGGAGTGATGTCACACGGAGGGTGGGGTAAGTGGGTAGAACAATGCTTTCAGCCATTGCTTGGTCAAAGCTATCCGCCAGTCTGGATTGCTGGCCAAAAGGCCAAGATGGGTCCGGTGCTGCTGTACACACGCTGGATTCTTGGCAGAGGCCTATTGCCTCCCTCTGCTCCCTCATGTGGTGAAATGGAAGAAGATGGGCAGGGTCATGGGAGAGAAACACTAGCAGGGACCCTCTTCCAGCTCCTCCTAGCTCATTCCTGACTGCCTCGTGGGTGATGATTGGATAGGGGAGAAGAGTATGAAGAGCTCAGGCTGATGGTCCTAGTTCTTCGACCACTTTTTTTCCTAGTATAGGGAATTCTGGGAGACTTTCTTACAACATCTTAGCCTGGTGAATGCGTGTTTACATACCTTCTGGCATTTGTAGAAAATCCCCTTCTCAACTAAAAGTGTTAGTACTGACATCCTTAACCGGCCAGAGATAAATTGTGAAAACAGTGACTGAGAGCAAGGCGTTCTACTCCCTCCCCTGTTATGTGTGCTTAGAGAAACTTTTACACTTTCAAGCAAATGACAGATGTCAGACTTCTTACATTCTCCCTACATGGTGTCAGCTTAAAGTGAAATCTTTTTCCATTTACAAATTACTTCAAACCTAGATCAGTAATGCCCAGTTATTTTAATACTTTAGAATTGCAGTAGAATCCCTTTACAGTTAACTCCAAGGGACCAGGAAAAGTTAGTTTACTATATCAGAATTGGTCATTCCAATGACAAAGTTTACTATATCCAGAGGTTCATTATATCAGAGTATACTATAACAAGATTCTACTGTATTAAAAAAATATCTTTACATTTCAGCTAGCTATTTCCAAAACAATACTTATTTGCAAGCATGGCAACTGTATTTTTTTGGAGTATGGACCAGGACCGTTTCTAGGGGCAGGCGAGGCTAGTCAAGGTTAGGGTGCATTGCCGGAGGCTGGAGCAGCACAGGCAGGGAGGGGAGAAAAGCATGGACTAGCAGAGTGAGATGTGGCTCACCATCCCGGGCTAGGAAGGACACACAATGGCCTCAATTCACTAAGCTTATCTCCTGTCTTTAATAACGTTTCTATAGTTATCACCATGGTGATGAGGCATGTAGTATTCAGGAAACATTTTACCTAAACCTAAAGTTAACTCTTCTGTTTTTAACCACCCTGGCGTTCTATTAAATGCGCCAGGGTGGATGCGCAGCACTATTTTTTGAATTATTTTTTTTTCTATCCTTCCGATCGCCGCCGGTGCATATTCCCATAAGGAAATCCCGTTCTGAACATGTGCTGCGTGTTTTAAAAATGTTTTTTTTATTAAAAGCGGCCCATCGGGGCCTGAGCAGTGGCCTCCGGCTGTGCTCGTCCATACCGCCAAGGAGGTTAAGGAATGAAGAGATAAAATAAATCTCCCACTGTGTGGAGGTAAGTTTTCTCTTGCCTTATTATCTCCAGCATGATCTTAGTGAATTCAGGCCAATATCTGTTTTTCATTTTGGCATCCTGGTTTCCATGTTTGCAGGATGTCAGTTATCATGTGACTCGCTACCACAGGCGGATTACGTGATGAATGACACAGCTGCAGAATCTATTGTAGACCAGGAGGCCAAAGAGGATGACAGATCCTATGTGTCTCTCCTGGCCCCAGATAGTGAGTCATTTACACCTCACTCCGCTGCGCTCTCTGCATGATGGAGGAGGGGGGGGTCTCTGGCTACCTAGGAATTGATCCGCACTTCAAAACCTTGCTGACTTTAAGATTTCATTTTAAATCATTTAAAGCATTGCACAGAGAACAACCTCAACACGTTTCACCTCGTGGATGCTTACTCATAAGTTAACAGATTGCTCAGCAAGCTCGTGGTGAACCAGAACTCCTAGTGTGCAAGGGGCTAAAAGGGACGGACCAAGAAGCCCTCCTACGAAAGATGCTGTGCAAAACAGAAGTTTGGCTTTTTAAAACGCAAGGTATTTTGATTATTCATGTTGGAGTAAGCTTTTAAGGTTCCCCGCAATGCATTACTGCTGAATATGAAAATCATCCCTTTGTTGTCCCTGTAAGCGGAACACACCTCCAGGACTGCTGGAATGCAAT
This sequence comes from Hyperolius riggenbachi, assembly GCF_040937935.1. NCBI lineage: Eukaryota > Metazoa > Chordata > Amphibia > Anura > Hyperoliidae > Hyperolius > Hyperolius riggenbachi. The sequence goes on along the minus strand of NC_090654.1, from coordinate 220,155,479 downwards.
GATGTGTCAGGCTCTGTACAATTAATAAGCTGACACATCATTACATTACAGCTGTTCTGGAGGTGTGTTTAGCTTTCAGGGACAGCAAAGGGATGCTTTGCACATTCAGCAGTGATGCATTATGGGAGACCTCCTATGGTCACACCAACCTGAATAATCGCAAATACCTTTTTGTTTTAAGAAAGCAAACTTCTGTTTTTAATAAGTTAAAGAGACTCCGTAACAAAAATTGCATCCTGTTTTTTATCATCCTACAAGTTCCAAACGCTATTCTAATGTGTTCTGGCTTACTGCAGCACGTTCTACTATCACCATCTCTGTAATAAATCAACTTATCTCTCTCTTGTCAGACTTGTCAGCCTGTGTCTGGAAGGCTGCCAAGTTCTTCAGTGTTGTGGTTCTGTGATGCATCTCCCCCCTCCAGGCCCCTCTCTGCACACTGCCTGTGTATTATTTAGATTAGAGCAGCTTCTCTCTTCTCTCTTATCTTTTACAAGCTGGATAAATCCTCCTCTGAGCTGGCTGGGCTTTCACATACAGAGGAATTACATACAGGCAGAGCTGTCTGCACTCTGCAGGAAGAAACAGCCTGACACTTCAGTGGAAGATAGCTGCAGGGGGAAATAAACACACAAATGATCTCTTGAGATTCAAAAGGAAGGGTGTATACAGCCTGCTTGTGTATGGATGTATTTTCTATGTGTGGACATACTGTACATCAACCTACTTCCTGTTTTGGTGGCCATTTTGTTTTTTTTAAACAAACTTTTTAAAACTGTTTTTAACCACTTTTAATGCGGCGAGGAGCGGCAAAATTGTGACAGAGGGTAATAGGAGATGTCCCCTAACGCACTGGTATGTTTACTTTTGTGCGATTTTAACAATACAGATTCTCTTTAACATGTAGCACATTTCAGCTTATTTAAAGAGACACTGAAGCGAGACTAAATCTCGCTTCAGCTCTCATATATAGCAGGGGCATCTGTGCCCCTGCTAAATGCAGCTATCCCGCGGCTTAATCCCCAACCCACCCCCCGCAAACCTTGGTCGCAGACTTGGTCGGTGCTTTCTTCTTCCTGGAGGCAAGAGCTAACGGCTGCAGCCCTGCCTCCCAGCGCGTCTATCAGACTGAGAGGGGTGGGGGAGAGGCGGAGATACGCGCTGACAGACGCGCGTGGGGCAGGGCTGTGGCGGTTAGCCCTGCCCCAATGCGGAAGCGCTCCCCCGCATTACGGAGGGGATTTGGGGGGACAGGGACCCTCGTTAAGCTGCGGTATAGCGGCGTTTTAGCAAGGGCACACGTGCCCCTGCTATATATGAGGTCTGAAGCGAGATCTATTCTCGCTTCAGACTCTCTTTAAATAAGTCAGGGCCTCCAGTGAAAAAAGAAATAGGACACTACTCACAAAGGTCCATCTAAAAGCTGCATACAATTTAAAATCAAGAGGATAATTTAACATGCCACAAAGATGCGTAAGCAAAAAATATATAACAGTTACATTTATTACATTTGTGTATGTTAATACATATGCATATTAATGCAAGCATACTGAACATATTGCATTATGTATGCAAGCAGAATAATGCAAATTATTGTATTATGTTAATGCAAACATGCTGCAACATATTGCATTATACAAAAATTGGCAACATTAGGCTTAGTAGATGACAACACCTTGTGGTGCACTGAGTGTAATCTTTCCACTTTTTGTATAATGCAATATTTTGTAGCATGCTTGCATTAACATACCTCCATAGGATTGGCATCCCTCAGTAGTCTCCTGATCCCCCGTGAAATGCATCAGAAGCCTACAGCTGGTACGCGCTGACTAGAATGCAGAGAAGAGGTTGCTGATGCTTGGCAATGCATGAGGTACTGCGTCTTCCTTTAGCTGCAGCCGCTCTGCAATTTCATAGAAGAGAGGCAGGGAAACTTAGGAGAGGGTTGTAATGTTCCTTCTGCTGCAGCCACTATATATATAGTATTGGTGGTAGGGGGGGGGGGGGGGGAGAGGCGCTCAGACCCCCATCCCGGTGCGGTGAAAATGTTTGCAACTTTATGTTTTGCAACTGGTTGCAATAATTTATACTTCTAGCTGTCAGAAAGTGCAACCTAACCATTGATTTCAATGTATTTGTATCAGAAAATGCAACCCAACCTAACCCAATTCTCACTCAGAACCCTCCTCTACTGGGCAACTAATAACCTCCCCTGGAGGGAATAAAGAAACCCCCCCCCCACTGGGCAACCAATAACCCCCCCTGGAGGGAACTAAACACCGGCAGTTACAAATAATGACAGCCAGGAAATGTGAAAGAAGGCGGGTCATGCGCAGTTTGAGCACAGTCCATTCAAGTTGCAAAATATTATATGTTGCAATATTTTTCATTACACCAGCTATAAGTATGAGAAATTTAGGTTGACTTCCATTAAAGGCGACCCATATACTTTTCTATTGTATGGTCAGCCACACCTAAATTTCTCCACTTCTAGCCGAGGATATACGGTACTTAACCACCTGGGCGTTACGGACGAGCTCAGCTCGTCCAGTAACGCTGGCGGTGGATTGCTCGGGCCCTGGTGGGCCGATTTGAATAATTTTTTTTTAAACATGCTGCTAGCACTTTGCTAGCTGCGTGTTTTACCGCTACCCGCCGCAAAAGAGGGCCCCCCCTGCAGACCCCTTGCACAGCCTGGCCAATCACCACCAGGCTGCGCTATGGGGTGGATCAGGACTCCCTGTGACGTTGATGACGTCATTCCGTTCGTCGCCATGGCGACGGGGGAATCCCTGCAGGAAAACCTGTTCAGAATTTAATCAGAACGCTAGGTGTAACGATTGTGGAACTTTCTCCGTGATCAGCGCACAACGCGTGCGCTGATACGGCGGAAATCCTCCACAAGCGTATAATTGCAGGAACCCAGCAAAAGGTGCTACGCACCCGTAGAGGGAAATTCCTGTCAGCAGATGGCGCTGAGGAGTGCAGAGGAACCAATCCTCTGTACCTCCACAAATGCCAGACAGGAATTGTACGTAGCGCAGAACGCAATCGCAAGAGAAGCGATTGCGAATGAGAACGAGCAAAGGGACAGGTTGTATGTGTGTGCGCCAATCTAGTCGCCACCCCGCGACAGCGCACACACAACAGCAAATACGAAACAGAAACGCGATCGCGAGAGGTGCGATCGCCAGACGTGACACAAGGCTACAGCAAGGCAGAACACGAGAGTAGCAAAGGCACAGCAAATAGCACAACAAGAAGGTAAAGAAAACAACAAACGTTAACTGAACGTGAACACCGCACTCATTCGCAACAGTGCACGCATTCATGCGCGGTCTCCACGTGATAAGCACAATAGAGACAAGCACGCCTAACTAACCACTGACAGACAAACATAAAACAGAGGACGCAAACGCTTGCTTAACGGTTACCTCACCGAGCCTCCAGCAAGCGTTCGTAGCAGACAAGACAGACACACGAAAACAGGAACAGGCGGGAGATAGGATCCACAGCACTAGCAAAAAGAGGCCAGTGTGATCCAGGGAGACAGAACAGAAGGATCCACAGCACTAGCGCAGGATGCTAGTGCGATCCAGGTACAGAGTAGCAGAACAGAAGGATCCACAGCACTAGCGAAAAGAGGCCAGTGCGATCCAGGGAGACAGAACAGAAGGATCCACAGCACTAGTGCAGGATGCTAGTGCGATCCAGGTACAGAGTAGCAGAACAGAAGGATCCACAGCACTAGCGCAGGATGCTAGTGCGATCCAGGGAGGCAGAACAGAAGAGATAGCTGGTAGCAACCGCTGCACCAGCTATACTCCAAGAACAGAGATCAGAACGATTTCCTGTCGACCACCGCAGGGACAGGACAATCGCAACAGAACAAACAAAACAGATAAGCAATCCTAACTGCACTAGGGAAACCTGCCCAGTGCAGTTTCCAGGAATTACTCTAAGCTGATCTTCAAACAGAGAGTAAGGCTAACACTCCTCCAGGAGTGTTTCACAGGAAGGAATCCTTATGACCAGCCAAGCATTGTGGGAAACACATAGTACTTATAGTACACACCTCCAATGAATGTGGCCAGGCAATTTGCATGACAACGTATGCAAATTCCTCAGCAAGCACAAGCTGCAAAACTGACAGAAGCTCTTCTTTCCAGAGTCCTGCAGCATGCAAACCTAAACAATGGTCAAAAAGCTGCCTGCCTGCACAGGCAGCTGAGCAGATCATTACACTAGGTAGGTTAATTCTTTAATCTTAAAGTGTACATGAGCCGAAACTTGGGTACAAAATAACTTGCTTACCTGAGAGGGAACCCTCTGGATCCTAAAGAGGCTTCCCGTGACATAGTCTGGTCCCCTGTTGCCACTCCCAGACCCTACAAAGATCACTGACAAGGGTTTGTCAGTAATCTGATCGGGGATGCGCTTCTTTTCAAGAATGAGCACAGCCATCCTCTGTCTACGTGAGTACGGGCACGCCTGTGCAGTAAGCCGGAGCTGCTTGTGCAGGAGTGGCTCCATCCTATTGTGTAGGCGTGGTCATGCTCAGGCATCGGTGCCTAAAGAAGAGTGCTGCCCGACCAGCTAAAGGGTCCCAGGCAGCATTATATATAACCACAAACACTGGTTCACACAACAGTCGGGGGGCCGAAATCTCCCACAGGCTGGGACCCCCAAACCACTATGCGATACCTAGAGGGAGGTACAGGTGAGCCCAACAACTCTCATCACCAGGGGAGTCACCCACACTTCCTCTAAACTGCATGCTGACTGCAAAACACACGAAAAGCAAATGCACACTCCCAGCTCTAGCAATTTTCTACCTTTTATTTGTCAGCCAATCAAGTGTACAGTTATACACCCTTTGCCTGCTGTACCAAATCTAGCAGGAATTGCATACATTAGGCAGGTGGGAGGCTTCGGTCGGACATAATCGTAGAATATGTCACTAGCAGGGACGCTCCGTGCTCCCACAAGGGTCCATCCCTAACCACTCACCTATCAACCGCATCCTGGAAGCTGCAAAAAATGAAATTTAAAACCACAGACACTGTATCACATAACAGTAAGGGGTCCCAGATTCTGCCACAGGCCGGGACCTCCAAACCATCATGCAATAACTAGAGGGAGGTACAGGTGAGTACTCTTATCCTGCGTAACAGTGGAACACCCTAGATGGATCATCCTGGGAGACTTCAATGCATGGGTGGATGATCACAACTCCCAGCTAGGAAGTGAACTACTTCTCATAATGAGTGAACTGGGTCTCTCTCAGGCTGTCAACCTCCCCACCCACTCGAAAGGGCACACCCTGGATCTTATATTTCATTCCGGACTTTTAATATCACACATGGATATAAACCCAGTGGTATGGTCAGACCACCACACCATCCACTTCTCTCTGACAGCACCAGCGATAAAACACAGAGGGAAAGAACTCATAAAATACCGTTCACTGAAAGATGTCTCACCCCAGCACGTTCAGAATATCCTCAACTTCGACGCATTAACCAATCATTGCGCAGACCCAGACTCCATGGTCCTGATGTACAACCATGCAGTGTCATCTGCCTATGACGCCCTCGCTCCAGTTCGCATCAAACGCAGGGTCATGCACTTCACCATGCAGGGTGGTTTGACAGCTCACTAAAGGACATAAAGAAAGAAGTGCGCAGACTAGAAAGGAAGTGGCGAAAATCTCAGAATTCAAAAGATAAACACACCCTTGTCTCTCACCTGGAAAGCTACCAAAATGCGATCACCAAGAAAAAATCCTCCTACCTATCACAGGAGATCGCAAAGGCCGCCAACAGACCAGCCCAACTATTCCGCACAGTTGATAGACTATGTAATCCATCCTGTCTAAAACCCACTGTAACTCCCTCAAAGGAGCTATGTGAGAAATTTGCCTGCTACTTTACTGACAAAGTATCTTCTATTCGGTCTCTCATTCAGTCCACAGCACCCAAGACTCATGCAACTAATGGAAATAGCTGCAAAAACAACCTAACACCCTGGACTGACTTCAAAAGTATTAGTGAGGAAGAGATCTCAGACATCCTCTGTCGTCTCCGCCAGACAACCTGCGACCTGGACCCTGGACCAACTAAACATATGCTGAAATGCCCTGACCTGCTTGGTCCAGCATTTCACAAAATAGTAAATTGCTCTCTGCAAGCAGGGAGGTTTCCTACCTCTCTAAAAGAAGGAATCATCAAGCCCCTTCTTAAAAAACCTTCCATGGATCCAGATGCTATGAGCAGCTACAGACCTGTCTCCAACCTCCCCTTCTTAGGTAAAGTTATTGAAAAGGCTGTCTATCTGCAACTTGAAACCAGGCTGTCAGTAAACAACATCCTGGACCCTCTACAATCTGGCTTTAAGAAACACCACAGCTGTGAAACAGCCCTCATCCAAGTCTGCAACGATCTGCTCATGGCAAGGGACAGAGGGGAATGCTCCATCCTAATCCTGTTGGATCTTTCAGCGGATTTTGATACAGTTGACCATGAAATCCTGCTTAACAGACTGCAGGAGTACTGTGGCATCAGTGGATCAGCCCTCCAGTGGTTCAGATCATTCCTGACTGACAGAACACAGAGAGTATCCCTAGGACCTATAATGTCCAAACCTGCAACTCTACAATTCGGAGTGCCACAAGGATCAATCCTATCCCCTCTGCTGTTTGCAATCTACATGTTGCCACTCGGTACACTTATCCAACGACATGGCCTGACGTACCACTGCTACGCCGATGACACACAGCTATACCTGTCCTTCAAACCTGGTGGAACAGACCCTACCCCAAAAATAAACTCTTGCTTAGCTGAGCTTCAGGCATGGATGAATGATAACTGGTTGAAACTGAATGCTGACAAAACTGAGGTCCTGTTTGTTTAAAGCCAGTGCTCGCCATCAAAACAGTTCTATCCTAAAGCAACACCAATCAGGATTGGGAATTCAGACATAAACAGCTCCAACCTTGTGCGCAGCCTTGGCGTACTAATCGATGGGGAATTGAGTTTCAGAAACCAAATTTCATCTGTAGTTAAATCTTCCTTCTTTCATCTGAAGAACATTGCAAAGATTAAACATCTGATTCCCCCAGAGGATCTTCCAACCCTAGTCCACGCCCTCATCACATCACGGCTGGACTACTGCAATGCCCTTTATGCTGGCCTCCCCAAAAAGGACCTGCGTCGCCTGCAATTAGTGCAGAATGCTGCTGCCAGATTGCTAACAAACCAGCCTCGCCACTGTCACATTACACCGATCCTTCGCTCACTGCACTGGCTACCAGTAGAATGGAGAATACTCTTCAAGATTGGACTGCTGACATTCAAATCCCTGCACAATCTGGGCCCTGGATACATGAAGGACTTGCTGAAGCTGCACCACACCTCTCACAACCTCAGATCATCAAGTTCTATAAACTTGGTCACTCCCAGAGTGCACCTCAAAAAATCTGGAGACAGAGCCTTCTGTCAGGCTGCCCCTGCTCTTTGGAACTCCCTACCACACCCAGTAAAGACAGCACCATCCCTGGAGCTATTCAAATCCAGACTGAAAAGCCACCTGTTTAGCCTGACATTTCCAGATTTATAAAACTCTTCCTCTGTACCACGATGGTCAGAGCCATGCTTATGCGCTTTGAGTCCCACGGGAGAAAAGCGCTTTACAAATGTTATTTGTTGTTGTTGTTGTAATATATATATATATATATATATATATATATATATATATATATATATATATATATATATATATATATATAATATGTATTATTATTATTTTTTTTTCATTATTATTGGAATAGTGCTTTCAAACAGAAGGGCAAACTACAATCCTTCACAGGGTAGTTCACTTCACCCAATTTGAACCAATACTTCATGAAGCTGACGAAGCATGTAATCTGACTTGATGTGATGAGCATATATTGTTTAGGCATCAACACAAGTTTGTTGTGTCCCCATTAGGCCTTTGTATTTAAAAGATTCTCATAAGCCCATTCAAGAATGAAACCAGATAAATTGTATCTAATATTATTATTGATTTATAAAGCGCCAACATATTCCTTGGCACTGTACAAAGTAAGAAACAAACATGGGGTACATAATACAGACAATGGTGTACAACAATATACAAGATACATAATTAGTGACAAAATACAAAAATGATACAAGATACAGAATTGGTAATGACAGTGATAAAGAATAAGAAAGATGAATGAGACGAGCAGCTGAGTTCAGTACCGACTGGAGCGGGGCAAGTCTGTTAAAAGATAGTCCACAAAGTAGTATGTTGCAGTAGTCCAGACGAGATGTTATAAGAACATGTATTAATATTTTAGTTGTGTCTTGAGTGAGAAAAAGTCGGAATAATCATAACAAAGCATCTGCACCAAACAGATGCATTCGCACCATACCAGAGGCTGGCCTACAGATCAGCCGTGCTGCTAGACAAGGAGGGCCATTCTTAATTCATGACGTCAATCCAGGCTACTACTGCTTCATCAGCTTCATGAAGGATTGGTCTGTCCTGAATGTGGCCTTAGACCTTATGTTGTGATAGTTATGAAGATTGAATACTTGGATGAAGCTTATCTTGCAAAATATTTTTTTTTTGTATTTTTTGCAAATAAAAGTTGAATTTATTTTAGCATTTGCAATATTTTGTTTTGGTATCTGGAATAACTAAATATCCTTATAAGACATATTGAAGGTTCCAGGCAGAGGCAGAGGACCAGAGGATGCTGTGAGATTCCTCATTAGGATCCAAAGGCTTTCTTCTTCTTAGGTAAATACAGTATGTGTTTCTGACCCCAAGCATTGGCTCAGGTTCTATTTATGACACAAGGCTCCTTAAACAGGAACTTTAACCGAGTGTTGAACTTTTTCCTTATCAGTAACTAATACCCCGTTTCCCACAAGACATTTTTACCTTTTCTTGAATAGATCGTCAGGGGTAATGGGTAGGATGGAGGAGCCCAATGTGTGTTCTATTTTAGTATTTTTAAATAAAATAAATAAATAATAAAAAGAAAGGTAATTGCTTACCTCTCCAGAAGATATAGACACCAGTTTAACTAGAAAAAGTTTTATTCAAAAGCAATCTGACAACGCGTTTCACGGGTCATGGCCCGCTTTCTCAGGTCAATACAAAATGCCTTGGTAGCATAGGGGATAGAGTGTAGGTACCTCCTAATACCTATTATAATGCCTATGGGGGAGCGCATCTGCTCTGGGCTAGAGCCGGACCATCGGAGCGGACACTACACTGTCTGCTGCCTTTTGGCTGCCTGTGGTCTAGCGCAAGTGGGAACACAGCCTTACAGGGAGGGTGTGGGGCCCAAATTCATCATTCTGTCTGAGGCCCTGTGTAGTCTTAATCCCGCTCTGGCTGATCTCCTTGTCCAAATGCAATGCCTTTCATAGAACCTACACAAAAAGTTTAGCTTTGTAGAAGTCTTCAATCCACAGCCAGATTTTGAACGCTGACCTTCATGTGTGGACAGTTGGCAAACAATTAAGTCCAAGATAACAGAGCTTTAATAGCTTGCTTAAACTTACAGCCAAATAACAGTGTGATTGCAAATTAACTACAATTAAAGTGATATCACACAGTCCTTATTTCAAAATAACGTACTGAAAAATTCCAATCCAGGACAGTCTCTTGCTCTTCTTCATTGATCTAATAATTGTCTGCCACTGATGACACCTGAGAAGGATTCTCTCATCTGGCTGACTAGTGTGGTGACCACTGATTGCGGGCAGAAGCAATGCTTGAGGTATAGTCAGAGAAGGCATCAGTTGCAGACAGGACACAGTGTGATTCAGTCAGGTGGTCTGAGAGAGCAGGGTACAGCACATGGATAAGTAGCAACTGGATGAGGAGGCAGGAGACAGGAAGAACACCTGGCTTGCTCAGTTATTTTGGTGGTGAGCTCAACTTTTTTTTATAAAAATGTGTAGGTTAGTCAAGTATTTTTTGGGGAAGAAGCTGAGGCTGCATTTGGAATAAGTAACAGCAAGTGGCAGACATAGGGTTGAGAGTCACGTCTTCTCAGGCAATGGCTATAGATAAGGAATAGGAGCTCTAGCAGAATGGACCATTCTTGACCAGGAATCAGCAGAAGGACAGATCAGGTGAGCACTGGAGGTGCAGTGGGTGATCTGTGAGGAAGAGATAGAATATTATACACTAAATAGCCTAGAATATACCATTACAAAGCGACACCCCCCCTCCCCCCCCCCCATACAAACGTTGAATAGTACAGAAGAGCACACAAGAAGAAAAAAACAAGGTTTTCAATTGCGTATCGATATACATATTACATATTAATGTATTACTGATAAAGTCTAACATTTAATACATAATATAAAAATCTTGTCAGGACTAATATATACTATTCAATATATCATGGTAGTATCATTGAGCCCAGCCTGAAGTGCGTTTCGTGACCATAATTGGTCACTTCTTCAGAGTACACATAAAAGCATACCAACCATGTTAGATTGTTTTCAAAAAGGTCATTCCATAAGGTAAGTACCAATGCGCTGCATATGCTGCACTAAGCAAGGGGGTATATAGGTGCTACAGTGGTCCGATCAGGTGTATTGATAAATTCGCCACCACAGCAGAGAGCGTGACATGGAGGAATGGTGTGGTAGGACACCAGTCTGAGATAAGCATGAAAAGTGTTAATTGCCAACTCATCCTCCTTGCCATAAGAATATTTAGCTTAACTGAGCTGTGTCTAGTAAGAAAAGACTCTGAGGGTAGTAAAGGGGCCTATACACAGGTCAATTTCAGCCATTGGTCAATCGATCAGAAATCGATTCTATCACATTAGCAAATCGATTTGGTGCTGATTTTGATCGATTTGTGGCCAATTTGGTCTATCTGACTGGGTAGAAAATCTAGGTCGATCTGCTGCTGGCAGCAGATCAATGACTAATAGAGTTGCATCAGATCTGATGGTCCAATAATTCATTTAGATAGATTTTTTTCTCAATAGATTTTCAATAGATTTCCAATAGATTGAATTCTGAAATCTATTGGAAATCTGTTCCTAGTGTGTGGCACACATAGATAGATTCCTATCAGATGCAACTTAACAGGCATCTGACAGAAATCTATGTGATGGTCGATTCTGCTGCAAATCTATAAGTGTATGGCCACCTTTAGTGAGCTCACATGTCCTTCATCATGACATGTTTATGAAGGACCTATCGAGCATTATGCATTTATGAATCTGTTGTCCAGTTGAGAGCACTTGGGTATAGCTTATCAGGCATCAAGCATAGTAAGCACATTTTAGCATTCATTCCCCGACTTATCTCCCACCTTCACAAACTAAAGATAATTGATATCTTTCCTGGACAAACAGTTCGGTGCTAGGCTTTCGGCTTTATCAAGATCTAAAAGACTTGACTGCTTTTGGGCGCACTGAACGCTGCTGCTTGCCCATCAGATATGAGAGGTGTACTGGCTCATTGAATGCATTTGTTATGTTTAGAACATAACATGGAAAGGCTTATAACCTCCATTCCCTTACGTCTAATGTCCCCAAACTTCTGGATTTAACCCCTCTTCGAAACTTATTTGGGATTTATTTAGTTTATACAAAGGACAACATAACTCCCAATCAGAATTTTTTTTACTGGAAGGAGAATAATAGAAATATGTTTTCTTATTGCTTTGTGTCAGCTAAGGAATGACTGGTATATTGTACAGGTGGATTAAAGTGACCTTGTTAGAGTTTGTAAGTTGGCATTACTTCTTAATTGTAGGTGCCAGGAAGTAATTTCAAGTTTTTTGTTTGTTTTACTCTAAACACTTTATTGTACATTTAGGGAGTCACAAGGAAACTCAACAATGTAAAGTGGGTTGAAGGGAACAGTGGTCCCTGGTGAGCGGAGTCGGGGAGTGTGTTTGGTCTCAGGTGATGTTCCCTGTACAGGTAGAGTATAGCTATAGAAAGGGAAGACAAAAGGTGGGCATACATACTCTGATTCGAAAGGTCTCAACTCGTTGATGTTTGTGGAATAACCCATACAAGTGGCCAGCAATATGGCACCATTTCCTCTTGTGCCGGGGACCGGGCAGATTCTGCAGCACCATTGTCCAGAGATGGAAATGAGTAATGGCTGTTGCTGCTGTGGAGCTGAAGCTTCACACAGTAGTTAGAAATGCTTCTCTCGGGCCAATATGAGACAATCCTTCGGCTATGTGTGCAGAGCTGCCTGAGGAAGCATAGGAGGTGCCCCTGTGAAACGCTGCTCACTGCTGATACGAGACAATCCTCCGGCAATGTGTGTAGTTCTGCCTGAGGAAACCGGGGAGATGCTGCTGTGAAACCGGTTGCAAAATAAAGGAAAAATTGATTTCCAACGTACGCGCGGTCCCTTTTTTGTGGTATATTTGTGGATATTGCACCCTTACTTACATTGCCAGCTCTTCCAGCTGATCTCTGCACATCGAAGCATCTGCCTTTTCCCCAGCACAAGTGGGACAGACGCTAAATAGCTGGCCACCTGTATAGGTTATTCCAGGCCACATCAACAAGGTGAGACCTTTCCACCTCGGTCTTCTCCCCAGAAATTATTTCCAGCCGGGTGGCATGAAAAAGTAGCCGGGTGGGGTGAGATGAGAGAATGCAGGGCTGGTGCTTCTGTGCGCAACTCTGCTTACAGCATATGAGGAGGTGAGCCAATGACAACCTGGTGCTCACCAAAACTAGCCGGTTGGTGCACCCGGCTAAAAGAGCCTGGGAAGAACACTGCACTTTTAGGGTATTAAGTCTGTACTGTCTACACTCAGAGTTCACCAACCTTTTGTCTTCCCTTTCTAAAGAAAACTCAACAGAGTATTTTAGGCCTCTGACTTGGAGCTCTGTCCCGCTCTTCCCTTCAATCAAAAACCTATAAAGGCATCAGCTGGCAACAGCTGTGGTCTAATTTAGTTTTTCAATGGTAGAGTACATTACTGAAGTCACAGAATAGAAGACTTCTATGCTGTAGATGTTAAAATCCAGCCGGCGATGAGTGGTTTGGGCTCCCCCAGACTATGTAGTCTGAGACTTCTTGTATTTACCAGAGCAACCAGGTGGGACGTATCTTTAGTGGACATCAGACTGCTTGTTGCTGAAGAATCTGAGGTGGTAGCCTGTCCATTCACCGCCACTATTTGCTGATGGGGACAAGATAAGTTGATATGGGAGATGTCAAGGAAGACAAAAAAGTTGACAAGTTCAATGTTAAATTGTAAATCAGAGGTGTATAGTTCATCTTATAAACAACATATGGCACCATTTTAGTGATAGAGACCCCCATACAGGGTTGTGGCAGGCTTCTAGACTGCCTTACTGTCCATCTAAGCTCTGCCATTCTTGGCTTTAATGATGTTCAGATTCAGGGCTTCTCAGATTCTAAACATCTATTTCTAATGCACATATCTGGGGATTTTTCCTGCATAGATCCAAACTATTAGCTCAGGCTGTCCACCTCCAGTCCAAAAGGACCAAGGTCCTCACAAATTTTTGGCACAGCTCAAATGAATTGATGGGACTGAATCAGGAAAGGTGTGGGTCATCAAGTAGAACGCATTTCTCCCTTTCTTAGCCCATCTTAAAGGGACACTGAAGCGAAAACAAAAATTATGATATAATGATTGTATGTGTAGTACAGCTAAGAAATAAAACATTAGAAGCAGAGACATAAGTCTAATATTGTTTCCAGTACAGGAAGAGTTAAGAAACTCCAGTTCTATACAAAAGAGCCATTGAGCTCCACGACTTTCAAAGTCCAAGAGGGCTCTGTCTTCTGAAGCTTGTTATCTCAACTGTCAGTCACTGTATTTTCTATTTCTCTCCAGAGGACAGGTCAAAAGTTCACTAGCCTGCTCTGTAAAATAATTTAGAATGCTGAGTAGTGTGTAAACTGCAGGTATTAGAGAATGATGCCGTAATGATCTGCTCTGCTGTCTGCACAGGCATGCAGCTTAGTGACCATTTTTCAGGTCTGTATGCTGCAGGTCCCTGGAAAGGAGACCTGTTTTCACTCTGCAAGTTCAGACTTGCTGTTCTGGTGAGGGATTTGCATTCACTTATCTGGTTTGATAGCTCTTCCTCTTTTGAAGGCTTGCAGTATAAATGCCATTTCCTCCCAGAATTCCCTGCTGGTCATAAAGGTTTGGTTCTGCTGGACTTAACTTGAGTTTCAGCCCCTCTGCTGATTGTTTGCTAATATTGCATTAGAGTAGTTATCCTTTGGAGTGCACTAGCATTCCTTCTAGCACAGTCAGGTTGTTGTTATCTGTATTTCCTAGTTCTGTCTTATCTGTTGCGATTGTACTTTGTCCAACGGCGGCTGACAATGAATCGCTCTGTCTGTTCGGATCGCATTCGCCCTAGCGGTAGAGGCGGTGAATCTTTCTGTATTCTGTCTTGGAGTGTAAGCCAGAGCAGCGGTTGCTACTGGTTACTCCTTCCGTCTGTCTTGTCCGGAACGAATGCTTGTTGTTGTCTGGGTGAGGCAACCGATTAGCAAGCGTTCGCGTTCTTTGTTTGTTTTCTTTTTTCGTGTTTCATTTGTTAGTCAGGGTTGGTGCGCTTTGTCGCTGTTGTGCTTAACGTGCGATGACCGTGCCTTGCACGCGCTTTGTCGCTATTGCGCTTAACGTGTAGTGACCGCGTGTAGCTAGTCCTGTCTGTTCTTTCGTGTTGGATTATAGTTTGTTATTGGCTCTGTCTTTATTCATCCTATGATCTGTCTTTACTCAGTCTTGTGTCTCTATTAGCAATCGCTATTCTTGCGATTGCTTTCTCACTTTGGTCTTTGCTGTTGTATGACAACCGTCGCCGGGTGGCGACTAGATTGGTGGACATACATACATTCTGTCTCTGTGCTCACTCTCTCTCTCGAGGCTATATTGCCCTGTATTGCTTCATTTCGTACAATTTCTATTTGACATCTGTGGCTGTGCAGGGGGTTTATTCCTCTGCACTCCACAGCTCCATCTGCCGGTTGGAATTCCTCTCTACAGGTGCATTTGCACCAAAGCTGGGTTCCCTTTCCAAGTGCTTGGGGAGGGTTTCCGCAGTGTCAGCGCACATGTTGTGCGCTGACCTTGGAGATAATTCCACAATCGTTACAGATGCAATGTTATTTTAAAAAAAAATACTATATAACTGACAATAAAAATATGAGAATATTTTCTTTGCTACTAATGTTCTAGTAATTATCCGTACTACACAACCAATTCATTATATCATAATTTTTCGCTTCAGTGTCTCTTCAAATACTGGCATGTATATGGCCCCCGGGGACTGGAGTTGGGCAGCCCTGTGTTAGCTAATCACTGCCGCATAAATTAAATTTTCACAGCAGAAAAGATCATTTTGGGCTAATACACCTCTATATTTATTTCACAACAGTTCCATTGTTCACCTCATGTTTGGTTTTCCTGTATTAGAGAAATGTGGTTGACAGATCCCTGCTTGTTATTTTCCTGTGCAATTCCCAGCCGCTGCAAAAAAGGAAGGCGTGTCATTGGCTGCTTACACCAGGTACAGCTGGTAGGATCGTATGTCACTCATGTTTAGCAAAGGGGTGTATTTGAGCATTACCATTACTAAAAAAGTAATATGCCTGTTACAATGGGAAGTTTTAACAAATGTAAATGTGCTGCTCATGGCTGCAAAGTATGTGAGGAGCAATATGGGTGTAATACAGAGCAGGATCCTTCACCAGGCAACCTAGGCAGGTGCTTGGGGTCTAGTGGGTGTGAGGGGCACACCTGCCACCTTCTCTGACCTCTCCCCACTTCAGCTTACCAAAAGGACCACAAGGGGGTCCCATATCTACCGTACTACCTTGCAGCTGCGCCGCGAGGCATAAAGCGAACCAAGCGGTCGCTTGGGGCCTCAAGATCGTAGGGGCCTCGGCGGCTCAGTGACGTCGGCGTGACTTCACTGTTTCCCCGCAGCCCCGCGGGGCTGGCAGAGCAGGGCAGGGCTACAGGAAGATGGCCGCCGCCGAAGCCCTGCTCTGGAGACTATTTATATGCCTCCAGTACAGGGCTTCGGGTGGCCATCTTCCCGTAGCCCTGATTCAATCAGCGCGGGAGATTGGAGGAGGGAGAGAGCTCCATGGGAACTGCGCGCCTGAGGAGCCGGCCAGGAGAGGAGACGGGGAGACCCGAGAGAGAAGACTTCTGCCAGTGCCACTGCCAGGTGAGTAAATTCTTTTCTTTTTGCAGCTCTGAAAATGTGCCCTAATTGTGTTTGATTTCTGCTGAACTGTTCCCTAATTGTGTTTGATTTCTGCTGAGAATGTGCCCTAATTGTGTTTGATATCTGCTGAACTGTTCCCTAATTGTGTTTGATTTCTGCTGAACTGTGCCCTAATTGCGTTTGATTTCTGCTGAAAATGTGCCCTAATTGCGTTTGATATCTGCTGAAAATGTGCCCTAATTGCGTTTGATTTCTGCTGAACTGTGCCCAAATTGCGTTTGATTTCTGCTGAAAATGTGCCCTAATTGCGTTTGATATCTGCTGAAAATGTGCCCTAATTGTGTTTGATTTCTGCTGAACTGTGCCCTAATTGTGTTTGATTTCTGCTGAAAATGTGCCCTAATTGTGTTTGATTTCTGCTGAAAATGTGCCCAAATTGCGTTTGATTTCTGCTGAAATGTGCCCAAATTGCGTTTGATTTCTGCTGAAATGTGGCCCTAATTGCGTTTGATTTCTGCTGAAATGTTGCACAAATTGCGTTTTTATTTTCTGGTGTCTGGGGTAACTGTTGCTGCATTTATTATTTAATGGTCATAGTTGGCTATATTTGCTGTGCTACGGTTAAGCTCTGCCCATACAATGTCATGGCCAAATCCATCTGCGCGCGCCTCAATAACCCCCACATCCATTTTCCCCGCAAACAGCCCCGCCCAATCCGCCCTCCAGCTCCACCCACATGTCATGGCCACGCCCACTTATGCGGGATAGCCACACCCATTTTTCGCCGCGCCGCAGGATAGGGCCACTTCCTACAGTCCGCTTGGGGGCCACAAAAACCTTAGCTGCACCCCTGCTACCTTGCCAAGGGCTCCATTATATCTTCATTCAACTCTGGTGTGATGCATCTACGGTGGCTGCATAATGTGTTCATAATTTATTGGAAACAATTTACAGCCACATTGTACACATTACAACCATATTGCTCATTACAGTCCTGTATTTAGGCATTTATATTGTAAGGATTTACTGCTGATACAATTTCAATCTATGACACTTCCCCACTCCTGGCTGTATTGAAAGTTTGCACTTGTTCTAGCATTTTATGTAGCAGGGTTTTTTCTTTTTTGTGTGTGTGCGTTTGTAAAATTTTACATTGTGATTTTTCCGTGCATAGCAATGAAGTTCATTTACGTGAAAATCCATCTAATTTAAAGTGAACCTAAAGTAAAAAAAAGTCATCCCGCGCTCAGCTGTTCTTCTGCTTTCCCCCTCCATAATCCGGCTGACTGAAGAGTTGGCTGGGCACTACGCATGCGTCCCGCTGAGAGTGCGTTTCCTTTATCACGCTCCTGCGGCCGGGAGAGTTCTGCACATGTGCGGTAGCAATTTTTGCAGAGCGCTTTCGGCTGCAGGAGCGCATTAGATGGCGCACGGGGCCAGGCATCCAGCGTTGGACACCGGAGGAACGGCGGAGTGCGGAATGATGGCGAGGGACCAGGAAGACTTCGGGGGTGCTGGAAGAAGCCCCACGTAAGTAAATGGGCAATTTTTTTTTCACTTTAGGTTTCATTTAAAATAGCATGTGAATTTTCATGCTAAAACACTGGTATTGATCTACACTTTCCGCATTCCCATTGTCTTGCATTGAAATAAGAGAGTCAGACTTAATTTTGCACAAAATTAAAATGACAGTGCAATGCCATTGAGGTTCATTACATCTGCTGCAAATGTTTTTGTTTTTTTTTTTGCAATTTCAAAAATCCCATGTTGTTTTTTTTTTTTTTTTTTTTTTTTTTTTTCATTCATAAATGTGAACCCTACCTAAATGTATCGCGATGGTAGAATGTCACTGTAACGATTGTGGAACTTTCTCCGTGATCAGCGCACAGCGCGTGCGCTGACACGGCGGAAATCCTCCACAAGCGTATATTTTCAGGCACCCAGCAAAAGGTGCTACGCACCTGTAGAGGGAAATTCCTGTCGGCAGATGGCGCTGGGGAGTGCAGAGGAACCAATCCTCTGTACCTCCACAAGTGCCAGACAGGAATTGTACGAAGCGCAGAACGCAATCGCAAGAGAGGCGATTGCGAATTAGATTGAGCAAAGGGATAGGTTGTATGTGTGTGCGCCAATCCAGTCACCACCCCGCGACCGCGCACACAACAGCAGATACGAAATAGGAACGCGATCGCGAGAGGTGCGATCGCCAGACGTGACACAAGGCAGATCAGAATAGAATACGAGGGTAGCAAAGGCACAGCAAATACAATAAGGAGATACGGAAAATAATAAACGCTAGCTAACCGCGAACACCGCACTCATTCGCAACAGTGCACGCGGTTATGCGCGATCTCCACGTGATAAGCACAATAGAGACAAGCACGCCTAACTAACCATTAACAGACAAACATGAAATAGAGGACGCGAGCGCTTGCTTAACGGTTACCTCACCGAGCCTGCAGCAAGCGTAGCGGACAAGACAGACACACGAAAACAGGGACAAACGAGAGATAGGATCCACAGCACTAGCGAAAAGTGGCTAGCGTGATCCAGGTACAGAGTAGCAGAACAGAAGGATCCCCAGCGCTAGCGAAAAGTAGCTAGCGCGATCCCAGGAGACAGAACAGAAGAGATAGCTGGTAGCAACCGCTGCACCAGCTATACTCCAAGAACAGAGATCAGAACCATTTCCTGTCGACCACCATTGGGGCAGGACAATGGCAACAGGCAAGACAAGACAGAACAGGCAATACAGATAATACAACCTGACTGGGCTAGAAGGGGAGCCTAAAGCAACCCCCAGGAATTAACTATACTAGATAGCAATGGCTGACACTCCAGCAGTGTCCATCAGGAACAGAGCATGGAAAGGAAATGACCAGCAAAGCCTTCTGGGAAACATAACGCTCTTATAGTGCCAGTCATCAAAGAATGCAGGTAGGGGATTTGCATAACGAATGTATGCAAATTCCCCAGCAAGAGAACAGACCAGAAACTTGCAATGGAAAGACAGGTCTCTGTTCCAGAGACCTGCAGCCCACAGACTAGAGGAATGGACAAACAGCTGTCTGCCTGTGCAGCCAGCTGAGCGGATCATCACAGTCACATGTAGAAAAGGGCATTTTCTGGAATGTATAACAAGGTTCTCACAGATATTCCCCGATACAAATAATGTCACCAACCCAGTGAGTAAAGCAACATAGTAGGGCCATCATTATTCATTTTCTAAGCGTTCGATATGCTGTGGAGTGTAATCTGTTTATTCTTCTTGCTGTAGGCTGACTGATCTGGGAGAGCAGAGATCTCATGACTGAGTATGAATCATGGATGTTTGCAGCCATAGGCAAGTAGCTGTGGCCTGTGTATCCTAGCTGAGATCCTGTTTGTTAGAGAGTCAGGCTGTCATAGCCTGAGATCCATCAGTCACCAGACCCAACTCCTCAGGGCCAGTATTTGTTATTCCTCCACCTCGTTGTACATTCCAAACCACAGAAGACAATTAAGGCTACAGACAACATGACTCCCATTTTACTTATTTTATGTGTGAAAATGGGTTTAATCTTTGTGGGGTTAAATATTTTCTAGTAGTGTAAATATTTTCTAGTAGTGTTCCCTGCCCATACTTCATTTAGGGCCCTTTTCCACTATCGGGGTTTTACGCTCTCACCCTGATCCCTAGCAGATTGCAAAATGCTAGGTACACGAACATTCATCCTGCTGCATTTTTGTTGGGAATTACTTCCTAAACTTTGTATAGGAGATGTATTTGGATTAATTCGCTCAGACTTTGAATCAGAATAATTTATTGCGTCAAGTACAACGGGTGTTGTATCCGGAATTATTTTTGGCACAAAAAGAGCCTAGCATATTGAACATTTTCACAGTATTCTAATGGTCTGAGATTTTGATTTTGGGGTGTTGATAAGCTATAAGCCATAATCATCAAAATGATACCAAATATAGGCTTGAAATATTTCGCTATGCATGTAATGAGTCTATTTTATATATTAGTTTCACTTTTTAAGTAGAATTACTGAAATAAATAAACTTTTGCACGATATTCTAATTTTTCAAGTGTCACCTGTATATAGCGCCAACATCTTCCGCAACGTTGTACAGAGTGCAGGTGTGTATGTGTGTGTAAAATGTAGTCTTGGGACTAACTGTCCCTCAGAGGGGCACTCAGTCTTATCCCTACCATTGTCATATGTCCATCGTTGTCGATGGTCAGTTTGTAGGGAGAAGCCAAAAAACGTATCAGTTTTTGGGATGTGGGAGGAAACCGGAGTGCATGGAGGAAACCCATGCAGAGATGGGGAGAACATTTGCACATCTATGCATTTTCCCTGTGACTCAGTAATTTAAAACATTTTCCCACTTTTTTTTTCCGCCGTTGCAAATTGCAAACCGCACTGCAATTATATGTACAGCAGACAGATCGCATCTTGATTTAGGTGGAATCGCAGTGGTGGAATTTAGGAATAAATGTGATCGCTTTGCAGGACAATTGCATTTCCAAGAGGTAAAGGACCTTAGTATGTCACAGAAGGATGGGTATCATAAAGTGATTACTCTACCAATGTTTGTGTAGTAGCTTGTAATGCTTCTAGCTTCTCAGTACCAGTTCAGGCACTGAGAAAGGTACGGTATATGATTTATACTTGCAATGATATGGTATGCATAGTTTTGAAATATCCCTGTTCTAATGGCTGGCGGGTTCATTTAAAGTGGTAGTGTACCTTTAGCCACGTGTGTCTAAAATAATATAAGTATCGGACCAGTAATACAATTTTATTTTGTTACTGATTTTGCATCTTGTTCATCATACAGTGTTTCTACTGTTTTTTTTTTGACATTGCAGAAATGACTCAGTACCAGGCTGTTTTTCGGTTTATTGATACTGTCAGCATGTGAACACAGTGACAATTGGGTTCACAAAGTCAGTTTATCCTGTAGAGGCAGTGAGGAAAAATGTAAATGTAGGTTTACAATTTGTATAAACACTGTGTAATGGTTTAAATTGTATATTTTGGGGTTGACATGTCTTAAAGTGGACCCAAATTAAAAATACAAGATTTCAGAAATAAAATCTATTTTCTAAATTATAATAATAAATAGCAGCCTTTTTTCAACTGCATGATGACAAATATAAAATATTTTACAATTATTTGAGGAACCCCTCCCTTCCTTTCATATTGCCGGGATTTTTCCAGCAAACTGGTGGAGGAGATAAATAACAAAAACAAAACACAGGCTGCTACTGATGATGTCACAGGGGAGGTGATCTCAGCTTGTGTGAGATTTCACATAGACGATGCCCCTGTGAGCGAGGGTAGCTGATGACAAACACACCCATGATCTAAAACCTCCTACTAAGCTCAGAAGTAATGGCTGCTACCTGTATAACCCTAGTTATGAAAAGAGAAGGGTGAAAAGCATGCACTAAAATGCTCATAGGCTTGAAGGAGTGTTTTTTTTTATCTTTGTATGTGTCAGAGTGGTGCAACTAAATATTTTGAATTAAAAGAATGTTTGGTTTGGGCCCGCTTTAAGTTTACAAAGGAGTGTAAAATAACGCACATATATTGTATAACTGATCAGTGCCTCATGTTCTAACGAATTGCACTTGAAGGACACTCAGGGTGAAAATAAACTAATTAAATTAACAATTGTATTTATCTTCCTATTCCTACAATTGACTTTTTAAGATATTCCACAGTTTTATTTTATATTTAAATCTACTTTTCAAGTTTTTACTGTTATATGGTTTTTACTCAATGACACATTTGTTGAAGTATGCCAGAGCTAAAATCTATGAACCTTTTTATCTCTTTCCTGCTTTCAGAGGCCATTTTCTGCTAGGAAAGTGTTTTATAGTTGTAATTTCTTATCAGTGAGGGTCTGAATCAGTCCTGACTCTGACAGGAACTGTCACTTACATACCTGATATTTAATTATTTCAGACAGAGAAAGAAAAAAAGGAACACAGCACAGTTATTTGTGTGTTTGGCACTGTACATACACATGTCTATCTCATCATGTCACCTCGGGTATCTTTTAAATAAGTATTTATCTGCCTATTATCCATTTTGCAATGACTGCGTAATATGTTGGTGCTTCATAAATACAATAAATGACTGTCAGAGGTTTGAAAATCTAATATGCCACTGATATTGGGTGTTTAGGGGGGATCTAGGTAGGTTCCCAGTAACTCGATAACCCCTATCAACTATGCCATGTGCCAGCTTGAATAGTTGCTGCTCCCTATCTCCATCTTTTTCTCTTCCCCTTCAGCAGTTCACACTGTGTCATGAGGTTGTTGAGTGTGTAGAGGTGAACAAGTATAATCTGTACAGCTCGCTTATCCCCTGTAACCTGGATATAGCCATGATTGAGGGAATTCAGGGGCTCTGTGTTTCATGTCTACATCAGTGATGGAGAAACATCTGATCAGAACCCTG
Source organism: Hyperolius riggenbachi (assembly GCF_040937935.1). Taxonomy (NCBI): domain Eukaryota; kingdom Metazoa; phylum Chordata; class Amphibia; order Anura; family Hyperoliidae; genus Hyperolius; species Hyperolius riggenbachi. Next base: position 220,132,772 of record NC_090654.1, on the reverse strand, counting down.
TGTCTCTAAAGGGCACCTGGTTAAAAACAAAACAAATAAAAAGCTACCTCCACCTCCAACATACACATATTGCGAACACACATATGCACACACATGCTCTGTGTGAGCACACACACATTATTATAGTTAGGTGGTCAATGAGCCAATCAAAGTCTGCTGGGAGTGCACACAATTTGCCTTTTATGTACAGTATATGCAAGCTGGACTTATTAGCATCTGAATGACCATCTGTATTAGTATGCACAAACTATACAAAATACATTTCCTTGCATGCAACAATCCCTTTAACCTCCTGAGCGGTCTGGACGAGCTCAGCTCGTCCATCACCGCCGGAGGCTGCCGCTCAGGCCCTGCTGGGCCGATTTTTATCAAATAAAGTGCAGCACACGCAGCCGGCACTTTGCCAGCCACGTGTGCTGCCTGATCGCCGCCGCTCTGCGGCGATTCGCCGCGAGCAGCGGCGAAAGAGGGCCCCCCTAGCCGCCTGAGCCCTGCGCAGCCGGAACAAAAAGTTCCGGCCAGCGCTAAGGGCTGGATCGGAGGCGGCTGACGTCAGGACGTCGGCTGACGTCGATGACGTCACTCCGCTCGTCGCTATGGCGACGATATAAGCAAAACAAGGAAGGCCGCTCATTGCGGCCTTCCTTGTTTATTCTGGGCGCCGGAGGCGATCGGAAGATCGCCTCCGGAGCGCCCTCTAGTGGGCTTTCATGCAGCCAACTTTCA